>NC_091979.1:134532694-134832929 GCF_044704955.1 Pristiophorus japonicus | reverse complement strand
AATCTTTATGTTCAACACTTTCCGGTCTTGGACAGATTTGTGTGCACCTTTGGAAGTGGTTTAGTGAATTGCAGTGAATGATGAGACTTAACGGTCCCCCCCGCAATGGTGATGAGTGCAAAAAGTATGGCTTCATCATTGGTGGTGTCAGCCTGGCGCATCATGTGGCAGCGATATGGGTGTACAGCATAAAGTGAAGTAAATCTGGTCATGATGAGGCCATCCCTGGCCTCCTGGGCAGCAATGTACTCGGGTGCTGATGCCCTGTGTCCTATGCAGCATTAGGTGATTGTGGAGAAGGTTGGTGATGTTGTTGCTGGTGCAGCTGGTGTGCCCAGTGCTGCTGGTGTTGGGGCTCATCGTGGTCCAATTCTCCGGATCAAGGTGAAACAGTATAAAGGGCACCTTTGTCGATGAAATAGATGGCAGGTGAAGTAGAGATGACAGAAGCAATGGATCAATGGTGTGAGTTCTCCCAATGAAGTGTGACTGGATGGAGACTTTGCTGGAAAAACTTGCAGCCTGCAGAATTTGTGCTGGAAATTGATTGAGCAACAGTTTCTGCCTGAGGAAAGTGATCATCTGTCAGGTGGGAGATTTTACTGTACATTTGATGCTGTCAAGTAATTAGCTGGAGCAATGACCACTGAACTCTCGCCTCTGACAGACGTGCTTCCCGAGCTACGTGAATTCTGTAGCCATGCAAGGAAATTAAAAAAGTTAGTGAAAAAAAATGTCTGTAAATTATTTGATAATCATCTCAATTGGGTCACCCGCCGCTGCCGGTGGGTTGACTCCGTGATGACAGATGTGCCTGGGGGAATGGCGCATGGGATTGAGATGAGAGCTGGTTCCTGATCCGCTGTCAAAAATAACAACATTCCCACTCGACTTGCCAACAATCGTGCCCACTACCACCACGGAAAATTCCAGCCATAAGATCTTCAAGTTATATTGCACTTTTCCAGCAATATATGGTATAATTTAGAATATAATGTAACTAAAATACTCCCTCTTTTATTAAGAAGCAGCAAGACTTTATGTTTTCTCAAAAGGAATCATTTTATTTGTTACCTAGCTGATAGTTCTATTCTAATTTTGTTACTTATGGCACGATATGGATACTAATTTTTCCTTGTTTGAAGAACCTGTATATGTCAGTAATGTATTTATGCAGTGGTTAAAAAAAAATCAAACCAAGAATGCAATGTTGCCCATAATATAATTAGCAACAAGGTCTGTTTTATATTAGTGTAGAAATAAATAAATTATAGAATATAATTTTATATCAGCAAAGGGTACCAATTCATGTTCCTGCTCAAACACTGTATGGGCGGTGATACAGAATGTCTCATTGTCATCTTGTGTGTATCATTAACTGCATTTCATATGGTGATATGGCGGAGCGATACATCCTGTATTGGTGATGGAAAAACTTGCATTGATTTAATGCATTTCACATGCATACATCAGCCATAAACCTAGTGACAGTCTCTTGTAGAAATTGGTTTGAGATGTATATTGATATGTGAAACATACACATTTTTTTGGAAGAAGTAATGAACTGGGATATTCTGCTCCATCATCGAGTTCTGGACAAATACGCATAAGGAGCTAATTCTAATAAGTTAAATGACCTGACTTCATGATTTCGGGTCACTCCACTACTAGTACGTCATGAATGTGAAATGCGGCAGTTATGCCACCGCTGCAGTGTGACCACGTAATCAGCTCCTAATATAACTGTGCAAATTGTCTCTGTTGTTAAGAAATATTTCTACCTCCTGAATTTTTTTGGTATTTTATCTGATATCAATATCTGGAAACTTTCATCATATTGGTCACTCAAATCATAAACATCACTTAGGACAGACTGAAGATTTGATACATGTCTGTCACTGTGCATGAACCTAAAGAGACGTAACCTACTGGGCTATGGACCTAGTGCTGGAAGGTAGGATTAGGCTGGGTAATTCTTTTTTGACCGGCATGAACATGATGGGGCGAATGTCGAAATTCTCTATGATTCTATGAACTCCTTCAATTTACAACATTTCAAGGCTACTTCTCTGCTTGCACAATAAGATTGCATATCTGGACTTCAGGAGGACATAGACATACTGGTGAAATCTATGATTCTAAAAAATGGAAAAGACCCAAATTGGAGTACGGTAAGAAATTATAAGCCCACAATTTCCTTAGAGGAGCCCACTCTGGACATTCTTGTATATAAGAGTATGGACAGAACAGGGAAAAGGAAGCTCTTGGATCTCCCCAAAGCTCAACGCTAGTAGTATCCAACTTTTATATATGGTTCCCTTTCTCACTGAGACACACAAATGTTAGGTACAGTTGTATCTTGTAATGAGAGATCCGTTTGAGAGTGTGCCTGGAAACCAACATTTTAACATGTGTTCCTTTTTCTATCATCATAGAGCAACCTTCCAGCAATGCAATACCTCCCAGCAGTATGCGTTCTTGTCATTCAGTGTTTGCAAACACCAGCATTGCTAAACAAATCTTGGAAGATGCCATTAGTGAGCCTAAAAAGGTAGCAACAGGTGAGTCACTGTGCATGGGTAAGAAGCAGCAAGTGGCGGTGGCAGGGGAGGAGCAGAAATCTGCTCACTGAGGGCTGTATGCCGGCCATCAATGAGCACTCTGCTTTGAGAAGTGCAGCAGTGTGTCTACATTGGGCAGCCTTGCCATGCTGCTATTTCTATTAAGTGGGAAAGGAGGTGAAAGTGCTGGCCATGCTGATCGATACATTAGTCAATTGTTTGACAAGTGTGGGCAGTACACTTCCTGCTACAGCTAGCTGGAAGGTGGTGGTGACAGGAGAGTTGAGGCTGTAGGTGACCTTGACTGATACTAGCATTCAGTCCATATGGTGCCGGTTGGCTGCAGATGTCCTTGCAGCAAATGGCACAAGCTCTATAACTTCCTTGCTGACCCAGAGCATGTGGAGCTAATTCCCACTCAGTCATTGAAATATAGGCATGCCAAGGTTCCTGGTACAATTGGTGATATAATGGCAGGTATGAGCAGTCTGGCTATGGTGCCTGCTGATCTTCCTGGCATGTTTCTTTGATCTTGCCTCTCTTCATCCATGAAATATGATATTTTGGAGTGCTTCGAAAACAACTTTAATTCATAATCTTATCTTGATTTGATAACTACCACAACTTACATTTACATGCTTTGTCCCCCCTGAGCTCCCATGCAAGTTTGTATTAGTGTAGTTCCTGTCTCATGTGACCTCTATTTCCCTTGAATAGTTTGCTGTTATTGGAAGATCCCATTATTGTAAAGATTTGAAAAATAGAAAGGACCAACGTTACTTTTTGCCTCTCTCTGACTTTTCCAAAAAATAACTCTTGTTGAAATTCTTCAATTATAGTTGACTTTCCAATGGTTCAGTGTAAAGTATTCAGCTGCTTTAGATTGGAATTAAATATTACCCAGTGTAAAAATTATGTCAGGAGTTTTTTTTCATGCCAAAAACAGTAAGAGAAACCGGTGCTAAAATCATACGGCTAAATGCACATGGATAATGAGCCTGCTCCTTTTAGAACTCCAGCATATCTCAAGCTTCCCTTATACCCAGTCCAGATGGCAGAAAGCAAACAGCATGATTCCAGCAAAATATGCCAGGAAATTGTGCCTTCAGTCTGTTGAAATATTTTTAAAGATAATTTTGGCCTCTTGTTGAGGCTCATGCACATGTTGTGGAAGAGATCTATTAGCCAGCAATCTCTCCGGGCCACGAGATAGCAGACACCTTGGCCCAGAAATAAACCCCATTTCATAGCTCTTGTTCACCCAATCCATACTGGTGAATCTTGCAAAGCAGATGGGAAACCTATCCTATTTTATGGGATTTGTTTGAACATTGGGATCACCCAGATGAAAGATCTACACCCTATACATTAACCTCTCTTTAGATTAACTTGCTGTGTTTTTGCTGCATTTTCTATTTGTATTTCAGATTTCCAACATTTGGATTTTCTTTTATATTTGCTTTAGATTAACATGTGGAAGAAATGTTGACATCCTTTGTGGAATCTAAAATTCATATGCACCTCAAAACATTTAATTAATATATCATAGAATCATAGATTCATAGAATAGTATAGCACAGAAGGAGGCCATTCAGCCCATTGAGTCTGTGTCGGTTCTTTCCAAGAACAATCCAGTTAGTCCCACTCCCGCGCTTTCACCATATCCCTGCATTTTTTTCTCCTTCAAGTATTAATCCAATTCCTTTTATAAGGCTACTAGTGACTCTGTATCCACCACACTATAAGGCTGTGCATTCCAAATCCTAACCACTCGTTGGGTAAACAATTTTTTCCTCATGTCGCCTTTGGTTCTTCTGCCAATCACCTTAAATCTGTGCCCTCTGGTTCTCCACCCATACGCCAATCGGAAGAGTTTTTCTCTATCTATCTGTCTAGACCCCTCATGATCTTGAACACCTCTATCAAATCTCCTCTCAGCCTTCTCTGCTCCAAGTAGAAGAACCCCAGCTTCTCCAGTCTATCCACATAACTGGCAGAGGGTGTTGAGCATGCTTTCAGAAAATATTTAAACTAATTCAGCAAGGGCTTCGTGCAGATCTATTGAAAGTTAGGCTTACTACACGTGATAACTACATGGATGCTAAACATGAAGCTGAACCAGGTAGGAAGCAAATAAGAATTAATAACTTTAAGAAATTAGATGGGAGACCTTTAAATAGGTGTACTGCAACAGAGTGACTATATGCATTGTGTTTTTTTCCATGTTACGTCCTCTGGACTCTGCCACCGTCGCCTCTCGTATGTGCCCATGCTCTTCGGACCCGAAAATGGAACCCATGCGGCCCCAACGAGTCCATATGGAGTCCGCTGCTGAAATAAAAACAGAAAATGCTGGAAATCTCAGCAGGTCAGGCAGCATCTGTGGAGAGAAAGAAAAGTTTCGGGTCAATGGCCATCATCCCGTTTGTCTCTCTAATCTCTCCTATCTTCCAACCTATCACAGACCTTCCCTGTTCTTTCTTCCCCTCCCCCTTTCAGTGCTTGTTCAGAATCTGTTCTTTCTGAACACTCTCCAGTTCTTTCGAAGGGTCATCAACCCAAAACATTACCTCTGCTTTCTCTTCACAGAAGCTGCCTGGCCTGCTGAGATTCCCAGCATTTTCTGTTTTTAGTCCAGATTTCAGCATCTGCAGTATTTTGCTTTTGTGTCCACTGCTGAAACATTGCTTCCAGTCTTTGCATTATTGCAGCCTTCTTTGGGAGAGAAAACATCAGAGGTAGTGGGAGAGAGAGAGAGGCGGCAGCGGGGGAGAGAGAGAGGCGGCAGCGGGGTAGAGAGAGAGGCGGCAGGGGGAGCGAGAGAGGCGACAGGCGCAGGAGAGAGAGAGGCGGCAGTGGGGAGAGAGAGAGAGGCGGAGGCGGGGTGGGAGAGAGAGAGAGTGGCGGGCGGGGGAGAGAAAGAAACACAGGGGGCAGAGAGAGAGAGAGAGACATGGAGGGGGTGGGGAGAATGCGAGAGATGGAAGGGGGGAAGGAGAGAAAGAAAAACATGGGGGGGCAGAGAGAGAGAGACACGGGGTGGGGGAGAGAGGGAGAGGCATGGGGGGGTAAGAGAGAGACACGGGGGGATGAGAGAGAGAGACGCAGACGGGAGGGAGAGAGAGGGGGACATGGGCGGAGGAGAGAGAGAGAGACGGGAGGGGTAGAGAGAGAGAGAGATGGGGGGGAGAGAGAGAGGGACATGGCGAGGGGGGGCAGGGGGAGAGAGAGAGAGAGAGACATGGGGGGAGAAAGGGAGAGACACAGGGAGAGAGAGAGGGGGGAACAGAAAGAGAGAGAGATGGGGATGGGGAAGAGAGAGAGCGAGACAAGGGGTAGGAGAGAGAGAGCGAGAAATCGGGGGGTGTGAAGAGAGAAAGAGAGATGGGGAAGTGGGTGGGGAGATCGGAGGGGAGGGAGAGAACTCAGGGAAGATGTATAACGTTCTTCCAACCCCCTTTATATCCACAGTGGGTAAAATATGGAAGTCACAACACTATCACTATTCAGTTCATAATCAATAAACCTGTCAACAATCCATGACCCACACACAATGCCCATCCAAGGCTGGGTGGAGGGTGTTAAAGTCAGGAACTTCAGCTGGGGGAGACATGCACTTGGGCTGGAGGTGGGGGAGCGGGGTTAGGTATGGAACTTGGCCTCGGTGGGAGCATGCACTTGGGCTAGAGGTGCCAGGGACGTTGGCTGGGGGAGGCATGAACTTAGGCTGAGGTCAAGTATTTGGGAGGCTTTTGCTGGGAGCTCTATCCTCTCTGTGACCGCTTGCAGGGGAGTTCTGATGTCAGAATGGCTCGAATTACACTTTGCAAAGTCTCTCAGAACTTGGACTGGGCGGTTTCAATTACACACTCCAGAAAAACTTTTGGGCTTATCCTCCAAGGGGACCAATCAGCAATCAGATCATGCGATAATAGAGACTAATCAGCCAGAAATACAGTGCAAATGATTGGATCCTTTATGTAAATTCAAGGAGTGTTAGAAGCAAACTTTTAGAATTGCAATCCTATGTTGTGTTGGAGAATTTAGACATAATGTTTATTTCTGTGACATGGCTAGATGACAATAATGGCACAGAAATTCACCTAAAGGGCTACGAGTGTTTCACCTAAAGGGCTACAAGTGTTTCAGAAAGGATAGGTTAGGTCAAAGGGGAGGTGGGGATGCTATTTTTATCAGTGAGAATCTAATAGCTAGAGAGAGACTTGATATTGCCTCATCAGGCTCAGCTGAAATGATCTGGGTTCAAGTGGACCAAGCTCATAGGCAGCGATTAATTATTGATAATTGTTTTTGGCCCCCGAGTCAGACACTTGAACATGATGAGTTATCCAATTCCCTTTTGCAAAAAATCTGGGAAAACTCCTCTTCAACCCATCCAGGCGATTGAAACTAGTCCAGGAGATCACTCTGGCCGTTTTCGATTCCCTGAAGTACTTACCATCGTACCTGTGCCAGCCAACAAGAGGTTATCCCACTTACCAGTTCTAGGTCCATAACCCTGCAGGTTACGGCACTTCAAGTGCCCATCCAAACACGTTTTTAAATGTGGTGAGGGTTTCTGCCTCTACCACCTTTCCAGGCAATGAGTTCCAGACACCCACAACCCTCTGTGTGAAGAAGCTTTTACCAGCGTAAGAGTTTTAAAACACATAAAAGTAAAAGTTAAACACATATTTTTATGTTTAAAAACCATGTCCACTAAGGTAAGTTTATTTTAAACCCTATTAAAACACTTTAAACAAAAATCCTAAAAAACATTTTTTCATAAACATTTAATGAACTTTAATTTCAATTAATTTTAATTATGTGAGGTATGTTTTTTATTTCTAATGTTGTGTTTAGTGTGTTTGGTTCTTTTTTCTGATTAATAGCAGTAAGAACTCGTAAATACGGAGTTCCCACTGCTATTAATGAGAATACTGTACCTGATTGCTTGAGCAGTCACACGTGACGCCACCTTCTACGTCCGAACCTCGAGGACCAGAGTGCGCTCCGAAGTATGGGAAGAGAAGGTCTCCCCACCGCAATCACAAGCGCTTCCAGGACCACCAGGTAAATTCGTAAAAAATTCTCGCGTCGGAGGTGTTCGTTCAAAGGAAGCCTCCGACCCAAACTTCAGGTCCATTGTAAGCACCACTTACACTGTTTATTAAGGGGTCTGATAAGGGGTAGGCCATTTAGGACTGAGATGAGGAGAAACTTCTTCACTCAGAGAGTTGTTTACCTGTGTAATTCCCTGCCGCAGAGAGTTGTTGATGCCAGTTCATTGGATATATTCAAGAGGGAGTTAGATATGGCCCTTATGGCTAAAGGGATCAAGGGGTATGGAGAGAAAGCAGGAAAGGGGTACTGAGGGAATGATCAGCCATGATCTTATTGAATGGTTGTGCAGGCTCGAAGGGCTGAATGGCCTACTCCTGCACCTATTTTCTATGTTTCTATGTTTGCCAAGGATTCCGCAGCAAGGTTCCATGTAATTGGGCTGGGTAACGCACTAGGAAGACTCTGATTCAGTGGAGGCTAGGCAGCATTTGTGAAGAGAGAAACAGAGTTAATTGGTTGGATTTTAAAGTCCTTTGCACTCCAGGTTTCGCCCCAGAGAGGCGTAAAAGGCAGCGTTCAGGTCTTCTGTGCCCCTTCGTGATCCTCCGGTCCGGTTTTGCGGTGGCGATCAGTAGCCCTGTTGGGAAGAGCTGCGCTAGGTGTCCAAACTCAAACCCGACCCATACGCCTGGAATCGCGCCTCACAATGACAGCCTAGGAAATCAGTGCGGTCCAACCATGTTGGCAGTGGAGATGAAAGTAAATTGCTATACAAGTGCGAGTGTTTGTTCTTTTCGTTTTTTTAGCGATTTGTGTTGTGGTGGCGTGGGCAATGTTTTGCCAATGTTTTTGTGAGGTTTATTTTAAGGTTTTTCCTTCCCCCCACCCCGGGCAAGGCCTCTCTCAGAGTGCACATGACCTGGTTCTTTACTTTGCAAGTTTCCCATTTTTGCGCCTCGAAAAGTGTACAATACCTCCCTTCGTGCTGCGCCCCCCGACGCAGGGCCCAGATGGCGAAAATCCCTTACCAAAGTGCAGACTATTACCGGCCGATAACTTTCCTGCCCTGCCTCCGAAAACAGAAATGCCTAAAATCCAGCCCAATGTTTCAGGTCAATGACCATCTTTCTCAAGGTGTGCAACACAAAGTTTAATTTGGGGCCCAGTGGGTGAAAGAAGTTAGCACTTCACAGCATGCATTGTTTTTTATTTTAACCCGGCACAGATGCAGCTGTCGTACATCCACCATGGTGGAAACATGAAAGTATGTAGGTGCTCAGAGCGATACTCCATGCAAGAGTGTGCAGGAGCAGGTGATGGTATGAAGAAGAGCAGGAAACTGCTGTCTCGAAGTCAGCGCACATCCATCCTTATCATGGAGTAGCATCTCAGAGTTTTAAAGCAATGATTTCTGAGCATCAAAGATTGCTGAAATCACTAAAGACTATGCCAAGCAATGCTCAACAGATGATGACTATTTTGTGCAAGTCCAGTAACACTGCATCAGTGCATGGATTTGAAGTACTGCAGTCCATCACAGAGTCTGTGGTAACTATAGAGACATCTCCAGTGGAATCGCTTCCTTCCCATACCTGTCACAGAGGCTCTAAGACCAGTTGCAGCAACTCTCATAAATGCTTAAACTATTGGCAGGAAACCTTGGCCTCCAATGTGCAACGGGCACTCTCCTCCACCTTTGGGCTGCCTTGGGGACGGAATGGAGAAGGTTGTTGGTCAGGCTTTATCAATATCTTTGCTGTTATCGGGTCTGGAATCATACAAATCATTGGGCAACTTAAGACAGTGCCCAATAGCAAGGGTATGTGTGGAATAGGGACATTTGATGCTGCTGTCTCTCAGGATCACAGCATATTTAATCCCTCCCATCCTCTCCTTCCAATAACTGGACCTGTGCCATAAAGCAGGCAAGGCCAGACAAGCCCCTCAGCTGCCAAGGTGATGGAGCATGTGTCTAGGCCACCTCAGGCCCCTGCTCAAAAGGCCATAGGCCACCTCAGTTCCAAGAGACACAACAGTCAACCACCTTGCATATACATGCCACTGAATCAGTATGTTGAAAATGCACTGGATTAAATTGTATAACACATAATTCACCAAAAGGAAGCACATAGTTGGTGAATACTAGTAATACAAACAGATCACATTTAGGGGAATTAAATTTGGTTTCACTGAAGTTGCCCAGAGAATGTTCTTATCCTGGTGTTGCATTGCCCCAGAATTTGCTGGAACGTCACATTTGGCCCATTTAGCACCCTGATCCTCCACTGGCGAAGTTATGCTAAAATTTGCTGGTGATCACATTCGAAAATGCCACAGAGAGCATAGTGACCAGTTGGAGGTGGCACCATTGAGAAATGTTTGCTATCACTTCCGATTTTGAACATGTGAAAGGTATCATTGTATTCATCAACTATTTATTCTGCTTCATAAAAGGATGCGTTTGACCTGTGAGTCCCATTTCTCAAAATTACCACAAATCTGTTCATCATATTTTTTTTTAACTAAAGTTGTGGAAGTATAATTCCTGGGTGTAATACGTGGCTTCAGGTACCTGAGCTAATTGAAGGCTTCTAAATTGTAATCGTTGTTAGATGTTGATGGGCAAATTCATTTCAAAGCCGCAGGGGAAATATATTAAAATCTCAATGCAAAATCAGTAAGAAGTAATTAATTGATATTCTAAATTAGCAATTGACACTGAAGAAACCAAAGACCACTGAACAGATACTGCATTAAATGACTATCAAAAATTCAATTCCATTTAACAGGAAATATTCCAGCTAGCCTGTCCACAAGCCAGTTATTTTTGCATTAGCTAAATAAAGCAGCAACACTCAGTAGAAAAACATCTATGTTTAAGGGAACGTGATCTTGGAGCAATAAATCACACCGATGTCAGGTTGCCAAAGCATTCTAGTTCAGTCTAAGTGGCAGCAGCGATCAAAGCAGCATTAATCCAGCAAATTGAACATTACCATTGATTTTATAGGGGAACTGTGAAAATTGACTTCTCACTATTTTGCCAAGGTTCACAACTGAGCAGCATAGAGGGTACCAGGAAATTTCACTCGTGCCATAATTTCCTGGAAAAGCTGTGCCGTATTAATGGCACACACCATAGATGTTCCATACTACGGTGGGATTTTTGGCAGTTCAGTTAAAGGTAAACAGTTCTTGCAGTTGGTGGATAGGTTATTTGGGAGAGCATGGCTTATGGGTCTAGCAACTAGCAGACATGCTTTACTAAGTGCAGTGTCAGCCTCCATATCCCCTCTACATCAACCTCTTGATACTGTTAATTGTCTTTCTCCCCAAAGTGCTTCATATGCATTGTTGGATAGCAAAGCTGTGCAGAGTGCAAAAGGCTACAATAGTGTGAGAGCCATTGAATGGGCTGTATTGTAGAATGTCCCTTTTCTAAAATCTGTCTATGCCTTTGAAACTTTGCTTTGTCTTTCCTGTAGTTTGATGACTCTAATAGTTGCACACACTTTATTAAAGCTATGCTCAACGGGTGCAAGATGCTTTCATTGAGCTGTCATAAGTCAACTGCAGCAGGAAACCTTGGTGTCTTATGAGCACTTTTCTTTCTGGGTCAGTGGTCATGGAATTGCCTTAAAATTAAGGCTTAATGATTATCAGCTGGAAAGCAGGCATTCACTTGCATTAGTGTGTGCAGATAGTAAGAGTTATTACATAGATGATACATAGGATGATATGGGTGTAATCCACGACTCTCCAAACTTTGAGGCGCCCTAGTATTTGGAAATAAAAGTAGGACCTTTTAATTGGCTGATTGTCCATTGGAGAAGCTATGTAGGTTGCAGCTCAGGCAAACCGTCATCTATTTGATTCATCTGTGCAATGTAGATTGACTGATGATGCTGATGTTCCCTGTGGTGCCCTGCAACGAGCCTGAGCACAAACCTTTAGGGCTGATAGTAGGAGCTTGTAACAAAGGTAATGCAACAATCGTGGGGGACTTTAATCATCATATAGACTGGACAAATCAAGTTGTCAAAGGTATTCTGGAGGTTGAGTTCATGGAATACATTCAGGACAGTTTCCTAGAACAATACGTCATGGAACCAAGCAGGGAACAAGTTACATTAAATCTTGTATAGTGTAATGAGACAGGGTTAATTAGCAATCTCATAATAAAGAATGCACTGGGGTAGAGTGATCATAATACGATAGAATTTCACGTTATGTTTGAGAGTAACTTGCCTAAGTCCGAAACTAGAGTCTTAAAATTAAATAAATCTAATTACATAGGTATGAAGGGTGAGTTGGCTAAGGTAGATTGAAAAAATAGATTAAAAGTTAAGGTGATAGATAAGCAGTCACTAGCATTTAAAGAAATATTTCAAAATTCTCAACAAAAATACATTCCATTGAGAAACAAAATCTCCACAGGAAAAGTGATCCATCTGCGGCTAACTAAAGAAGTTAAGGATAGCATTAGATTGAAAGAAGAAGCTTATAATGTTGTGAAGAATAGTAGTAAGCCTGAGGATTGGGAGAGTTTCAGAATCCAGCAAAGGATGACCAAAAATTTGATAGAAAGGAAAACATAGACGATGAGAGAAAACTAGCAAGAAATATAAAAACAGATTGTTAGAGCTTCAACAAGTATGTAAAAAGGAAGAGATTAGCAAAAGTAAACATTGGTCCCTTAGAGACTGAGGTAGGAGACATTATTATGGGGAATAAGGAAATGGCAGAAACGTCAAACAAATATTTAGTATCTGTCTTCACAGTAGAAGACGCAAAAAGCATACCTAAAATGGTGGGAAACCAAGGGTCAAATGAGGATGAGGGACTTAACGTAATTAATATAAGTAGAGAAATAGTACTAGAAAAACTAAAGGGACTAAAAGCCGAAAAATCCCCTGAACCTGATGGCCTACATCCTCGGATTCTAAAAGAGATGGCTGCAAAGATAGTGGATGCATTGGTTTTGATTTCATAGATTCTAGAACAGTCCCAGTGAATTGGAAGGTAGCAAATGTAACACCACTATTAAAGAAAGGAGGGAGAAATACAGGCCAGTTAGCCTGACATCTGTCATCGGGAAAATGTTAAGGAAGTGGTATCAAGCACTTAGATTATCGTAACATGATTAGGCAGAGTTAACATGGTTTTATGAAAGGAAAATCGTGTTTGATAAATTTATTAGAGTTTTTTAAGGATGTAACTAGCAGGGTAGATAAAGGGGAACCAGTGGATGTAGTATATTTGGATTTCCAAAAGGCAGTCAATAAAGTGCCACATAAAAGTCTATTACACAAGATAAGGGATCATAGGATTGGAGGTAATGTATTAGCATGGATAAAGGATTGGTTAACGGACAGAAAACAGAAAGTAGGTATAAACAGGTCTTTCTCAGGTTGGCCGGCTGTAACTGGTGGGGTGCTGCAAGGATCAGTGCTGGAGCCTCAGCTATTTACAATCTATTAATCATCTAGATGAACAGATCAGATGTAATGTATCTAAGTTTTCTGATGATAAAAAGCTAAGTGGGACAGTAAGCTGTGAGTTAGGTGAATGGGCAAATGCATGGCAGATGCAGTATAATGTGGATAAATGTGAGGTTATCCATTTTGGGGGCAGAATATTATCTGAATGGCGGCAGATTAGGAAAGGGGGAGGTGCAACGAGACCTGGGTTTCATGGTTCATCAGTCGCTGAAAGTAGGCATGCAGGTACAGCAGGCGGTGAAGAAGGCAAATGGTATGTTGGCCTTCATAGCTAGGGGATTTGAGTATAGGAGCAGGGAGGTCTGACTTCAGTTGTACAGGGCCTTAGTGAGGCCTCACCTGGAATATTGTGTTAGTTTTGGTCTCCTAATCTGAGGAAGGACGTTCTTGTTATTGAGGGAGTGCAGCAAAGGTTCACCAGACTGATTCCAGGGATGGCTGGACTGTCATATGAGGAGAGATTGGATCAACTGGGCCTTTATTTACTGGAGTTTAGAAGGATGAGAGGGGATCTCATAGAAACGTATAAGATTCTGACGGGACTGGACACTGGACAGGTTAGATGCGGGAAGAGTGTTCCCTATGTTGGGGAAGTCCAGAACCAGGGGACATAGTCTTAGGATAAGGGGTAGGTATTTAGGACTGAGATGAGGAGAAACTTCTTCACTCAGAGTTGTTAACCTATGGAATTCCCTGCCGCAGAGAGTTGTTGATGCCAGTTCATTGGATATATTCAAGAGGGAATTAGATATGGCCCTTACGGCTAAGGGGATCAATGCGTATGGCGAGACAGCAGGAAAGGGGTACTGAGGGAATGATCAGCCATGATCTTATTGAATGGCGGTGCAGGCTCGAAGGGCCGACTGGCCTACTCCTGCACCTATTTTCTATGTTTGTATGTTTGTCTGTTTCTATGTTTCTGTGAGGAGAACACAAAGTGTCTGCAAAGGGATACAGATAGACTTAGCGAGTGGGCTGTAAGATGGCAGATGGAGTATAATGTAGGGAAATGTCAGGTTATTCACTTTGGTAGGAAGAATAGAATATTTTTTAAATGGTGAGAAACTTTTAAATATTGGTGTTCAGAGAGATTTGGGTGTCCTTGTGCATAAAACACAGAAAACTAGCATGCAGGTACAGCAAGCAATAAAGAAAGCAAATGGCATGTTGGCCTTCATTACAAGAGGGTAGGAGTATAAGAGTAAGGAAGTCTTGCTGCAATTGTACAGGGTATTGTGAGACCACACCTGGAGTACTGTGCTCAGTTTCCATGTCCTCATATAAGGAAGGATATACTTGCCTTGGGGGCGGTACAACAAAGGTTCAATAGATTGATTCTTGGGATGAGAGGGCTGTCTTATGATGAGAGATTGTATAGAATGGGTTGATACTTTCTGGAGTTTAAAAGAATGCGAGGTGATCTCATTGAAACATACAAGGTTCTGAGTGGATTGAAAGGGTAGATGCTGAGAGCTTGTTTCCCTTGGCTGGAGTGTCTAGAACTGGGGGGCAGAGTCTCAGGATAATGGGTAGGCCATTTAAGATAGAGATGAGGAGGAATTTCTTCACTCAGAGGGTTGTGAAACTTTGGAATTCTCTGCCCCAAAAGGCAGTGGATGCTGAATAAATTCTAGGCTGAGATAGATAGATTTTTGGAGTCTAGGAGAATCAAGGATATGGCGATCGGGCAGGAAAGCCAATTTTGTAAGATTTCTGAATCTCTCTGCTCTTATATTTGGCAGTGAGACGATTCGTTCAAAACAATTAGAAGGATTTATTAAAAGCATACAGACATGCATATTACCAACAGTTGTCAATTATGTTATAACAGAGCTACAATGAGGTTATAATAACGAGTGATATATGTTATGTCCTTTTTGCTGGCTGGTTTGGACACATGGCTTGCTGTTTTAGTTGGTCGTGCCTCATGTCATGTGTCCAAGAGAGAGAGAGAAAAGTCTTTGGCTGAGTTCTTTTAAACCTCTCAAAGCCATTGTTCCTCTGAAAGCCGCACGATTGGACACTGGCTCCAGGGCAGTTCCCCACTGACTCTCCTCACACATGTGGCTGTCTGGTCTGGCTCAGCCATCTCTTGATTAGATTCAATGCCTTTCCAATACAGAAAACCCATGCCGCAACCTGTGGGAGCTTTCATTTTGTTTCTTTTGTTTCAAAACTCAGCTCATGCTGGCAACCTGTGGGCTTCTATTCTGTTTCAAAACAAAACAGGCCTTTCTGTATAATCTACACCTTCAACATTTATACATACACAGAATCAATTAATAACCACTTTTAATCTTACAATGAGGAGGAATTTCTTCACTTAGAGGGTTGTGAATCTTTGGAATTCTCTGCCCCAGAGGGCAGTGAATGCTGAGTCTCTGAATATATTCAAGGCTGAGATAGATACATTTTTGGAGTCTAGGAGAATCAAGGACATGGCAATCGGGCAGGAAAGTGGAGCTGAGGTCGATGATCAGCCATGATATTATTGAATGGCATGGCAGGCTCAAGGGGCCGTAGGGCCTACTTCTTCTTCTATTTCTTGTGTTCTTATGTTCTTAAGGTGTGCTGTGGCAGTCCTAGAGTTTAGATGGACTTTGCATTACAGCATTCTATTTGCATGCTATAGGTCAGAAGTGGGGATCTTTGCTAATGATTGCATAGTGTTCAGTTCCATTTGCAATTCCTCAGATCATGAAGCAGTCCATGCCCACATGCACCAAGACCTGGACAAAATCCAAGCTTGGGTTGATAAGTGGCAAGTAACATTCGTGCCAGTCCAGTGCCAGCCAATTATCATCTCCAAAAAGAGAGGCTAACGACATTCCCTTGACATTCAATAGCATTTCCATTTTCAAATTCCCCCAGCATCAACATTCGGGGGGTCACCGTTGACCAGAAACTTAAATGGACCAGCCTCATAAGTAATGCGGCAACAAGAGCAAGTCAGAGGCTGGGTATTCTATAGCGAGTGTCTCACTTCCTGACTCCCCAAAGTCTTTCAGAAATCTACTAGGCACAAGTCAGGAGTGTGATGGAATACTCTCCACTTGTCTGGATGAGTGCAACTCCAACAACACTCAAGTAGCTCAACATCATCCAGGACAAAGCAGCCTGCTTGATTGGCACCCTATCCACCACCTTAAATATTCCATCGGTGCATCGTGGCTGCAGTTGACGGACTGCATTAACTCGCCAAGGCTTCTTTGGCAGCACCTCCCAACCCGTGACCTCTACCACCTAGAAGGATAAGGACAGCAGGCAAATGGGAACACCACCACCTCCAAGTTCCCCTCCAAGTCACACACCATCCTGACTTGGAAATATATCGCCGTTCCTTCATCGTCGCTGTGACACCATCTCTCATCCTGCTTCTCCGCTGTGATATTCTACCCTTGTTTTCAGGCAGCAAGTATCTCGACTATCTCTACTATTCTTCCACTGTTCACTTAACGAAAAGTTAGTGAATGCAAGACGATTGCTGCTTTGATGGGAGAAACTATGTCAGGGGAATATGATGCTTTATGGCTTGGAGAACAATTGACAAAGATGAATATTGGAGTATATAGGTTTGTAAGAACATAGGAACATAAGAAATAGGAGCAGGAGTAGGCCATTTGGCCCCTCGTGTCTGCTCCGCCATTCAATAAGCTCATGGCTGATCTGATCATGGACTCAGCTCCACTTCCCCGCCCGCTCCCCATAACCCTCTACTCCCTTATCTCTCAAAAATCTGTCTACCTCCGTCTTAAATATATTCAATGATCCAGTCACCACAGATCTCGGAGGGAAGAGAATTTCATAGATTTACAATCCTCTGAGAGAAGAAATTTCTCCTTATCTCAGTTTTAAATGGGCGGCCCCTTATTCTAAGACTATGTCCCCTAGTTTTAGTTTCCCCTATGTGGAAATATCCTCCATGCATCCACCTTGTCAAGCCTCCTCATTATCTTAAGTTTCAATGAGATCACCTCTCATGCTTCTGAAATCCAATGTGCATAGGCCCAACTTACTCAACCTACCTTCATAAGTCAAACCCCTCATCTCCAGAATCAACCTAGTGAACCTTCTCTGAACAGCCTCTAATGCAAGTATATCCTTCCTGAAATACGGAGTCCAAAAACTGTAAGCAGTTCTCCAGGTGTGGCTTCACTAATACCCTGTATAGTTGTAGTAGGACTTCTCTGCTTATATACTCTATCCCCCTTGCAATAAAGCCCAACATTCCATTTACCTTTCTGATTACTTGCTGTACCTGTATACTAACATTTTGTGTTTCATGCACAAGGACCCCAGGTCTCTCTGTACTGTAGCACTTTGAAATTTTTCTCCATTTCAATTATAATTTTCTTTTCTATTTTTTCTGCCAAAGTGGATAACTGCACATTTTCCCACATTATACTCCATCTGCCAAATTTTTGCCCACTCACTTAGCCTGTCTATATCCCTTTGCAGAATTTTTGTGCCCTCCTCACAATTTGCTTTCCCACCCATCTTTGTATCATCAGCAAACTTGGATACATTACACTTGGTCCCTTCATCCAAGTCATTATTAATATAAATTGTAAATAGTTGAGGACCCAGTACCGATCCCTGCGACACCCCATTAGTCATTGTTTGCCAACTGGAAAATGACCCATTTTTCCCGACTCTGTTTTCTGTTAGTTAACCAATCCTCTATCCATGCTAATATATTACCCCCAACCCCGTGAACTTTTATCTTGTGCAGTAACCTCTTATGTGGCACCTTATCGAATGCCTTCTGGAAATCCAAATATACCACATCCACTGGTTCCCCCTTATCCACCCTGCTTGTTACATCTTCAATGAACTCCAGCAAATTTGTCAAATATTATTTCCCATGAAAACCATACTGATTCTGCTTGATTGAATCATACATTTCCAATAGTGGACTCCAGCATTTTCCCAACGACAGATATTAGGCTATCTGATCTATAGTTCCCTGTTTCTTGTTTGCCTCCTTTTTAAATAGATTAAACAGAACATTGCCTTTATTTTACTTATTTTCTGAGGATCAGATAGAAATCTTGCAGTGGATTCCTTTAATTCATTAAATAAGATTGTGATGTCTACGATGGGTCAAATTGTCCAAGGTCTTTGAGAAATGCAAGTTAGATCAGTGAAATTATCCTTCAAAGCATTATTTCGGATATTTTTATGTGTTATATCTATATGTATATATAAGTCACAAGTGCCAATCATTATTACCTAGTTTGTGCTCTTTATAATACTTTGAAAATTTAAAAGCATTACCATGGCTCCAGTGAGCTTTGTGTATGGCATAATTGAATTTTCCAGAGCCTGAACATCATGGGCTCAGAAAAATAACTGCTTTTGAAGTGATGATGAACTACTGTGGTCCTGGGCAGAAATAATAAAATCAATTCAAGGCAGAGGAATAGATGAACTAAAATTTAGGAATGGAATATGATCAAACACACAATTGGAGACGTTGGCGGGGGTTATTAAACTAATGTGTAGCCGAACAGTTGGCTGAAAATGGATGCGGTCATGGTCATTTGGAACTGGAAACAGGCAGTATATAAAGAACTGGAGTCGGGGGTATATAAATAACTGGAGTCAGGGTATATAAAGAACCGTAAACGGGGAATAAAAAAGAACTGGAGTCGGGGGGTAAATAAAGAACTGGAGTCGGGGTGTATAAATAATTGGAGTCGGGGTATATAAATAATTGGAGTCGGGGTATGTAAAGAACTGGAGTCGGAGTATATAAAGGTCTGGAGTCGGGGTTATATAAAGAACTGGAGTCGTGGGGTATATAAAGAACTGGAGTCGGAGTATATAAAGGACTGGAGTCAGGGGGGATATAAAGAACTGGAGTCAGGGGTATATAAATAACTGGAGTCGGGGTATATAAAGAACTGGAGTCGGGGAGTATATAAAGGAATGGAGTCGGGGGATATATAAAGAACTGGAGTCGGGGTATATAAAGAACTGGAGTCGGGGTATATAAAGAAGAGGAGCCAGGGTATATTAAGAACTGGAGTCAGGGTATATAAAGAACTGGAGTCGCGGCATTAAAGAACTGGAGTCGGGGAATATAAAGGACTGGAGTCGGGGAAAAGAAAGAACTGGAGTCAGGCTATATAAAGGACTGGAGTCGGGGTATATAAAGAACTGAAGTCAGAGTTTATAAAGGACTGGAGTCGGGGGGCATATAAAGAACTGGAGTCCGGGTATATAAAGAACTGGAGTCAGGGTATATAAAGGACTGGAGTCAGTGTATATAAAGAACAGGAGTCGGTGGGTATATAAAGAACTGGAGTCGGAGTATATAAAGTACTGGAGTCAGGGTATATAAAGGACTGGAGTCAGGGTATATAAGAAACTGGAGACGGGGTATAAAAATAGCTGGAGTCGGGGTATATAAAGAACTGGAGTCGGGTTATATAAAGAACTGGAGTCGGGTTATATAAAGAACTGGAGTCGGGGTATATAAAGAACTGGAGTCGGGTTATATAAAGAACTGGAGTCGGGGTATATAAAGAACTGGAGTCGGGTTATATAAAGAACTAGAGTCGGGGCATATAATGAACTGGAGTCGGGTTATATAAGAACTGATGTCGGGGTATATATAGAACTGCAGTGGGGTATATAAAGAACTGAAGTCGGGATATGTAAAGAACTCGAGTCGGGGGGTATATAAAGGACTGGAGTCAAAGTATATAAAGAACTGGAGTCGAGGTGTCTAAAGAACTGGAGTCGTGGTATATAAAGAACTGGAGTCAGGGTATATAAAGAACTGGAGTCGGGGTATATAAAGAACTGGGGTCGGGATATATAAAGAACTGGAGTCAGGGTTTATAAACAACTGGATTCGGGGTATATAAAAAACTGGAGTCGGCGTATATAAAGAACTGGAGTCAGGGCTTATAAAGAACTGGAATCGGGGTATATAAAGAACTGGAATCGGGGTATATAAAGAACTGGAGTCGGGGTATATAAAGAACTGGAGTCGGGGCTTATAAAGAACTGGAATCGGGGTATATAAAGAACTGGAATCGGGGTATATAAAGAACTGGAATCGGGGTATATAAAGAACTGGAGTCGGGGTATATAAAGAACTGGAGTCGGGGCTTATAAAGAACTGGAATCGGGGTATATAAAGAACTGGAGTCGGGGTATATAAAGAACTGGAGTCGGGGTATATAAACAACTGGAGTCAGGGTATATAAAGGACTGGAGTCGCGGTATATAAACAACTGGAGTCAGGGTATATAAAGGACAGGGGTCGGGGTATATAAACAACTGGAGTTGGGGTATATAAAGAACTGGAGTCGGGGAATTTTCAAGAACTGGAGTCGGGGTATATAAAGAACTGGAGTCGGGGTATATAAAGAACTGGAGTCGGGGTATATAAAGAACTGGAGTCGGGGCATGTAAAGAACTGGAGTTGGGGGGTATATAAAGAACTGGAGTCGGCGTATATAAAGAACTGGAGGCGGGGTATATAAAGAACTGGAGTCGTCGTATATAAAGAACTGGAGTCGGGGTATATAAAGAACTAGAGTCGGGGTATATAAAGAACTAGAGTCGGGGTATATAATGAACTGGAGTCGGGTTATATAAGAACTGGTGTCGGGGTATGTATAGAACTGCAGTGGGGTATATAAAGAACTGAAGTCGGGATATGTAAAGAACTCGAGTCGGGGGGTATATAAAGGACTGGAGTCGTGGTATATAAAGAACTGGAGTCGAGGTGTCGAAAGAACTGGAGTCGTGGTATATAAAGAACTGGAGTCGGGGTATATAAAGACCTGGAGTTGGTGGTATATAAAGAACTGGGATCGGGATATATAAAGAACTGGAGTCAGGGTTTATAAACAACTGGATTCGGGGTATATAAAAAACTGGAGTCGGCGTATATAAAGAACTGGAGTCAGGGCTTATAAAGAACTGGAATCGGGGTATATAAAGAACTGGAATCGGGGTATATAAAGAACTGGAGTCGGGGTATATAAAGAACTGGAGTCGGGGCTTATAAAGAACTGGAATCGAGGTATATAAAGAACTGGAATCGGGGTATATAAAGAAGTGGAGTCGGGGTATATAAAGAACTGGAGTCGGGGTATATAAAGAACTGGAGTCAGGGTATATAATGGACTGGAGTCGCGGTATATAAACAACTGGAGTCAGGGTATATAAAGGACTGGGGTCGGGGTATATAAACAACTGGAGTCGGGGTATATAAACAACTGGAGTTGGGGTATATAAAGAACTGGAGTCGGGGCATTTTCAAGAACTGGAGTCGGGGTATATAAAGAACTGGAGTCGGGGTATATAAAGAACTGGAGTCGGGCTATATAAAGAACTGGAATCGGGGTATATAAAGAACTGGAGTCGGGGCATATAAAGAACTGGAGTTGGGGGGTATATAAAGAACTGCAGTCGGCTTATTTAAAGAACTGGATTCAGGGTATATAAAGAACTGGAGTCGGGGCATATAAAGAACTGGAGTTGGGGGGTATATAAAGAACTGGAGTTGGCGTATATAAAGAACTTGAATCGTGGTATATAGAGAACTGGAGTTGGGGTATGTAAAGAACTGGAGTCATGCTGTATGTAAAGAACTGGAGTCGGGGTATGTAAAGAACTCGAGTCGGGGGGTATATAAAGGACTGGAGTCAAAGTATATAAAGAACTGGAGTCGAGGTGTCTAAAGAACTGGAGTCGTGGTATATAAAGAACTAGAGTCGGGGTGTATAAAGAACTGGAGTCGGGGTATATAAAGAACTGAGGTCGGGATATATAAAGAACTGGAGTCAGGGTTTATAAACAACTGGATTCGGGGTATATAAAAAACTGGAGTCGGCGTATATAAAGAACTGGAGTCAGGGCTTATAAAGAACTGGAATCGGGGTATATAAAGAACTGGAGTCGGGGTATATAAAGAACTGGAGTCGGGGCTTATAAAGAACTGGAATCGGGGTATATAAACAACTGGAGTCGGGGTATAAAAAGAACTGAAGTCAGAGTTTATAAAGGACTGGAGTCGGGGGGCATATAAAGAACTGGAGTCCAGGTATATAAAGAACTGGAGTCAGGGTATATAAAGGACTGGAGTCAGGGTATATAAAGGACTGGAGTCAGGGTATATAAGAAACTGGAGACGGGGTATAAAAATAGCTGGAGTCGGGGTATATGAAGAACTGGAGTCAGGGTGTATAAAGAACAGGAGTCAGGGTATATAAGAACTAGAGTCAGGGTATAAAAAGAGCTCGAGTCGGGGTATATAAAGAGCTGGAGTTGGGGTATATAAAGAACTGGAGTCGGGGTATGTAAAGAACTAGAGTTGGGGGGAATATAAAGATCTGGAGTCGGTGTATATAAAGAACTGGAGTCGGGGTATATAAAGAACTGGAATCGGGGTATATTAAGAACTGGAGTCAGGGTATATAAAGAACTGGAGTCGCGGCATTAAAGAACTGGAGTCGGGGAATATAAAAGACTGGAGTCGGGGAAAAGAAAGAACTGGAGTCAGGCTATATAAAGGACTGGAGTCGGGGTATATAAAGAACTGAAGTCAGAGTTTATAAAGGACTGGAGTCGGGGGGCATAGAAAGAACTGGAGTCCGGGTATATAAAGAACTGGAGTCAGGGTATATAAAGGACTGGAGTCAGTGTATATAAAGAACAGGAGTCGGTGGGTATATAAAGAACTGGAGTCAGAGTATATAAAGAACTGGAGTCAGGGTATATAAAGGACTGGAGTCAGGGTATATAAGAAACTGGAGACGGGGTATAAAAATAGCTGGAGTCGGGGTATATGAAGAACTGGAGTCGGCGTATATAAAGAACTGTAATCGTGGTATATAGAGAACTGGACTCGGCGTATGTGAAGAACTGGAGTCATGCTGTATGTAAAGAACTGGAGTCGGGTTATATAAAGAACTGGAGTCGGGGTATATAAAGAACTGGAGTCGGGGTATATAAACAACTGGAGTTGGGGTATATAAAGAACTGGAGTCGGGGAATTTTCAAGAACTGGAGTCGGGGTATATAAAGAACTGGAGTCGGGGTAAATAAAGAACTGGAGTCGGGGCATATAAAGAACTGGAGTTGGGGGTTATATAAAGAACTGGAGTCGGCCTATATAAAGAACTGGAGTCGGGGTATATAAAGAACTGGAGTCGGGGCATGTAAAGAACTGGAGTTGGGGGGTATATAAAGAACTGGAGTTGGGGGGTATATAAAGAACTGGAGTCGGCGTATATAAAGAACTGTAATCGTGGTATGTAAAGAACTGGAGTCGGGTTATATAAAGAACTGGAGTCGGGGTATATAAAGAACTGGAGTCGGGGTATATAAAGAACTGGAGTCAGGGTATATAAAGAACTGGAGTCGGGGTATATAAATAACTGGAATCGGGGTATATAAAGAACTGGAGTCGGGGTATATAAAGAACTGGAGTCAGGGTATATAATGGACTGGAGTCGCGATATATAAACAACTGGAGTCAGGGTATATAAAGGACTGGGGTCGGGGTATATAAACAACTGGAGTTGGGGTATATAAAGAACTGGAGTCGGGGTATATAAAGAACTGGAGTCGGGGCATATAAAGAACTGGAGTTGGGGGGTATATAAAGAACTGCAGTCGGCTTATTTAAAGAACTGGATTCAGGGTATATAAAGAACTGGAGTCGGGGCATATAAAGAACTGGAGTTGGGGGGTATATAAAGAACTGGAGTTGGCGTATATAAAGAACTTGAATCGTGGTATATACAGAACTGGAGTCGGGGTATGTAAAGAACTGGACTCATGCTGTATGTAAAGAACTGGAGTCGGGGTATATAAAGAACTGGAGTCGGGGTATATAAAGAATTGGAGTCAGGTATATAAAGAACTGGAGTCGGGGTATATAAAGAACTGGAGTCAGGGTATATAAAGAACTGGAGTCGGTGGGTATATAAAGAACTGGAGTCTAGGTATATAAAGAACTGGAGTCTGGGTATATAAAGAACTTAAGTCGGGGTATATAATGAACTGGAGTCGGGTTATATAAGAACTGGTGTCGGGGTATATATAGAACTGCAGTGGGGTATATAAAGAACTGAAGTCGGGATATGTAAAGAACTCGAGTCGGGGGGTATATAAAGGACTGGAGTCAAAGTATATAAAGAACTGGAGTCGAGGTGTCTAAAGAACTGGAGTCGTGGTATATAAAGAACTGGAGTCGGGATATATAAAGAACTGGAGTCGGGGCTTATAAAGAACTGGAATCGGGTATATGAAGAACTGGAGTCGGGATATATAAAGAACTGAGGTCGGGATATATAAAGAACTGGAGTCAGGGTTTATAAACAACTGGATTCGGGGTATATAAAAAACTGGAGTCGGCGTATATAAAGAACTGGAGTCGGGGCTTATAAAGAACTGGAATCGGGGTATATAAAGAACTGGAATCGGGGTATATAAAGAACTGGAGTCGGGGTATATAAAGAACTGGAGTCGGGGTATATAAAGGACTCGAGTCGCGGTATATAAACAACTGGAGTTGGGGTATATAAAGAACTGGAGTCGGGGCATATAAAGAGCTGGAGTTGGGGGGTATATAAAGAACTGGAGTCGGCTTATTTAAAGAACTGGAGTCAGGGTATATAAAGAACTGGAGTCATGGTATATAAAGAACTGGAGTCAGGTTATATTTGAACTGGAGTCAGGGTATATAAAGAACTGGAATCAGTGGGTATATAAAGAACTGGAGTCGGGGCATTTTCAAGAACTGGAGTCGGAGTGTATAAAGAACTGGAGTCGGGGTATATAAAGAACTGGAGTCGGGCTATATAAAGAACTGGAATCGGGGTACATAAAGAACTGGAGTCGGGGCATATAAAGAGCTGGAGTTGGGGGGTATATAAAGAACTGGAGTCGGCTTATTTAAAGAACTGGAGTCAGGGTATATAAAGAACTGGAGTCATGGTATATAAAGAACTGGAGTCAGGGTATATTTGAACTGGAGTCAGGGTATATAAAGAACTGGAGTCAGTGGGTATATAAAGAACTGGAGTTGGGGTGTATAAAGAACTGGAGTCGGGGTATATAAAGAACTGGAGTCGGTGTATATAAAGAACTGGAGTCGGGGTATATAAAGAACTGGAGTCGGGATATATAAAGAACTGGAGTCGGGCTATATAACGAATTGGAGTCAGTGGGTATATAAAGAACTGGTGTCGGGGTGTTTTAAGTACTGGAGACGGGCTATATAAAGAACTGGAGTCAGGGTATATAAAGAATTGGAGTCAGTGGGTATATAAAGAACAGAAGTCAGGGTATATAAAGAACTTAAGTCGGTGTATATAAAGAACTGGAGTCAGGGTATGTAAAGAACTGGAGTCGGGATATATAAAGAACTGGAGTCGGGCTATATAACGAATTGGAGTCAGTGGGTATATAAAGAACTGGTGTCGGGGTGTATAAAGTACTGGAGACGGGCTATATAAAGAACTGGAGTCAGGGTATATAAAGAATTGGAGTCAGTGGGTATATAAAGAACTGGAGTCAGGGTATATAAAGAACTTAAGTCGGTGTATATAAAGAACTGGAGTCAGGGTATATAAAGAACTGGAGTCGGGATATATAAAGAACTGGAGTCGGGCTCTATAAAGAACTGGAGTCAATGGGTATATAAAGAACTGGAGTCAGGCTATATAAAGAACTGGAGTCAGGGTATATAAAGAACTGGAGTCGGGGTGTATGAAGAACTGGAGTCGGGGTATATAAAAAACTGGAGTCGGGGTATATAACGAACTGGAGTCATGGGGTATATAAAGAACTGGAGTCAGGCTATATAAAGAACTGGAGTCAGGGTATATAAAGAACTGGAGTCGGGGTGTATGAAGAACTGGAGTCGGGGTATATAAAAAACTGGAGTCGGGGTATATAACGAACTGGAGTCATGGGGTATATAAAGAACTGGAGTCAGGCTATATAAAGAACTGGAGTCAGGGTATATAAAGAACTGGAGTCGGGGTGTATGAAGAACTGGAGTCGGGGTATATAAAAAACTGGAGTCGGGGTATATAACGAACTGGAGTCATGGGGTATATAAAGAACTGGAGTCAGGTTATATCATGAACTGGGGTCGGGGTATATAAATAACTGGAGTTGGGGTATATGAAGAACTGGGGTCGGGGTATATAAAGAACTGGAGTAGGCGGGTATATAAAGAACTGGAGTCGGGGTATATAAAGAACTGGAGTCGGCAGGTATATAAACAACTGGAGTCAGTGCATATAATGAACTGGGGTCGGGGTATATAAAGAACTGGAGTCGGGGTATATAAAGAACTGGAGTCGGGTATATAAAGAACTGGAGTCCGGGTATATAAAGAACTGGAGTCAGTGGGTATATAAAGAACTGGAGTCGGGGTATATAAAGAACTGGAGTCAGGGTATATAAAGAACTGGAGTCAGGGTATATAAAGAACTGGAGTCGGGATATATAAAGAAGTGGAGTCGGGCTATATAAAGAACTGGAGTCAATGGGTATATAAAGAACTGGAGTCAGGCTATATAAAGAACTGGAGTCAGGGTATATAAAGAACTTAAGTCGGTGTATATAAAGAACTGGAGTCAGGGTATATAAAGAATTGGAGTCAGGGTACATAAAGAACTTACGTCGGTGTATATAAAGAACTGGAGTCAGTGGGTATATAAAGAACTGTAGTCAGGGTATATAAAGAACTGGAGTCGGGGTATATGAAGAACTGGAGTCGGGGTATATAAAAAACTGGAGTCGGGGTATATAAAAAACTGGAGTCGGGGTATATAAAGAACTGGGGTCATGGGGTATATAAAGAACTGGAGTCAGGGTATATAAAGAACTGGAGTCGGGGTATATAAAGAACTGGAGTCGGGGTATATAAAGAACTGGAGTCGGGGTATATAAAGAACTGGAGTCGGGGTATATAAAGTACTGGAGTCGGGGTAGATAAAGAACTTAAGTCGGTGTACATAAAGAACTGGAGTCAGGTATATAAAGGACTGGAGTCGGGGTGTATAAAGAACTGGAGTCAGGGGTTATATAAAGAACTGGAGTCAGTGGGTATATAAAGAACTGTAGTCAGGGTATATAAAGAACTGGAGTCGGGGTATATGAAGAACTGGAGTCGGGGTATATAAAAAACTGGAGTCGGGGTATATAAAGAACTGGAGTCATGGGGTATATACAGAACTGGAGTCAGGGTATATAAAGAACTGGAGTCGGGGTATATAAAGAACTGGAGTCGGGGTATATAAAGAACTGGAGTCGGGGTATATAAAGTACTGGAGTCGGGGTATATAAAGAACTGGAGTCAGGGTATATAAAGAACTGGAGTCAGGGTATCTAAAGAACTGGAGTCAGGGTGTATAAAGAACTGGAGTCGGGCTCTATAAAGAACTGGAGTCGGGCTCTATAAAGAACTGGAGTCGGGGTATATAAAGAACTGGAGTCCGGGTATATAAAGAACTGGAGTCAGTGGGTATATAAAGAACTGGAGTCAGGGTATATAAAGAACTGGAGTCGGGGTATATAAAGAACTGGAGTCAGGGTATATAAAGAACTGGAGTCAGGGTATATAAAGAACTGGAGTCGGGATATATAAAGAACTGGAGTCAGGGTGTATAAAGAACTGGAGTCAATGGGTATATAAAGAACTGGAGTCAGGCTATATAAAGAACTGGAGTCAGGGTATATAAAGAACTTAAGTCGGTGTATATAAAGAACTGGAGTCAGGGTATATAAAGAATTGGAGTCAGGGTACATAAAGAACTTAAGTCGGTGTATATAAAGAACTGGAGTCAGGTATATAAAGAACTGGAGTCGGGGTGTATAAAGAACTGGAGTCAGGGGTTATATAAAGAACTGGAGTCAGTGGGTATATAAAGAACTGTAGTCAGGGTATATAAAGAACTGGAGTCGGGGTATATGAAGAACTGGAGTCGGGGTATGTAAAAAACTGGTGTCGGGGTATATAAAGAACTGGAGTCGGGGTATATAAAGAACTGGAGTCGGGGTATATAAAGAACTGGAGTCGGGGTATATAAAGAACTGGAGTCGGGGTATATAAAGAACTGGAGTCGGGGTATATAAAGAACTGGAGTCGGGGTATATAAAGAACTGGAGTCAGGGTATATAAAGAACTGGAGTCGGGGTATATAAAGGACTGGAGTCGGGGTATATAAAGAACTGGAGTCGGGGTATATAAAGTACTGGAGTCGGGGTATATAAAGAACCGGAGTCGGCGTATCTAAAGAACTGGAGTCAGTGGGTATATAAAGAACTGGAGTCGGGGTATATAAAGAACTGGAGTCCGGGTATATAAAGAACTGGAGTCAGTGGGTATATAAAGAACTGGAGTCAGGGTATATAAAGAACTGGAGTCGGGATATATAAAGAACTGGAGTCAGGGTGTATAAAGAACTGGAGTCAATGGGTATCTAAAGAACTGGAGTCAGGCTATATAAAGAACTGGCGTCAGGGTATATAAAGAACTTAAGTCGGTGTATATAAAGAACTGGAGTCAGGGTATATAAAGAATTGGAGTCAGGGTACATAAAGAACTTAAGTCGGTGTATATAAAGAACTGGAGTCAGGTATATAAAGAACTGGAGTCGGGGTGTATAAAGAACTGGAGTCAGGGGTTATATAAAGAACTGGAGTCAGTGGGTATATAAAGAACTGTAGTCAGGGTATATAAAGAACTGGAGTCGGGGTATATGAAGAACTGGAGTCGGGGTATGTATAAAACTGGTGTCTGGGTATATAAAGAACTGGAGTCGGGGTATATAAAGTACTGGAGTCGGGGTATATAAAGAACTGGAGTCGGGGTATATAAAGAACTGGAGTCGGGGTATATAAAGAACTGGAGTCGGGGTATATAAAGAACTGGAGTCGGGGTATATAAAGTACTGGAGTCGGGGTATATAAAGAACTGGAGTCGGGGTATATAAAGAACTGGAGTCAGGGTATATAAAGAACTGGAGTCGGGGTATATAAAGAACTGGAGTCGGGGTATATAAAGAACTGGAGTCGGGGTATATAAAGTAATGGAGTCGGGGTATATAAAGAACCGGAGTCGGCGTATCTAAAGAACTGGAGTCAGGGTATCTAAAGAACTGGAGTCAGGGTGTATAAAGAACTGGAGTCGGGATATATAAATAACTGCCTTAAGGGGCAAAGGACAGAACAAGAGCAAAGATTCAGATAGTTTCAGCATAAGATTGCCTGCTCTCCAAATGTTTGGGATCGCATCTGTGTTTGGTAATTACTGCCTTGTTACTGTGTGCAACTAATTGTACTTGTTTCTTAAAGTTATTAACAGCACCATATTGGTAGTTTTGTTAAACTGATCTCTGGGGCTAGACTTTCCATCAGTTTCGCTTTGCTACCGCCCACTTACCGTCCATTTTAACGCTGAGATGAAGTATAACGCCCATTTATCGCCCATTTCCCTGCAAAATGGAAACTAACATCCATTTATTGCTCCATTTTCGCCCATTTATCACCAGTGTTGGTTTCGGCATCAAGTTAACGCCGAGAATTAATTAAACCGCCCGCTCATATTATTTTGCCATAAAGGCTCAGAATATAGTTTTTCAACATAACTAGCCCAGAAACCGCCCATAATATCGCCAAGTGTTACTTGCAGCATATCGCCCATATATCGCCGAAAAGATCACTTGCCCAAGAAAACACCGAAAAAAAGCTGCACTCACCTGACTCTAACCCAGGGTATGGATGCCATTTTGTAAGTTGGAGGATTTTTCATTTAAAAGGCTGCTTCAAGTTCTGGGGAGTTTTGATTTAATCTGTGAGTTCTTTTGAGGTGATTTTAAAATCTGAAGAAACATCTTCTCATGTTGTGGATGCATTGAGTTTTAGTTGGAAAATTTATTGTTTGTGAAGAATAGGTATAATAGTAATTGTAATGGGGCCTGTAATTTCTCCGCCTGTATTGATGACTACTCACATGCTGCAGACTAGAGATGGGAGAAGGTTTATTGAAGAGCATTATGTGCCCAATCAAAGAGGTGGTAGACTGAGGAGGAAGAGAATTTACACCCGACAAACTTACAGAGAGAAACGGTCTTACCTGAACTTGTCCGAGAACATGTGCCTTGGAGATTGCGCTTCCAAAAGGAGGTCATTAGTGAGATATGCCAGCTCATTAGGGGCGATCTGCAGCCTTACAGCACCATCAGGGCTGCACTGTCCATTGAGCTCAAAGTAACTGCGGCACTTTCCTTTGATGCATCGGGCTCCTTTCAGGCCTCAGCTGGCGATATCTGTGCTATCTCTCAGCATGCCACACATTGTTGCATTCGACAGGTGACTGAAGCCCTTTATGCACGCAGGATGGACTTTATAAGCTTCCCTATGACCAGGGAGGCACAGACTGAGAGGGCTTTAGGATTCAACCGAATTGCTAACTTCCACAAGGTGCAGGTAGCAATAGATTGCACACACATCGCCATGCGAGCACCTTTTCAGGATGCAGAGGTTTTTCGGAACCGAAAAGAATCCACTCCCTGAATGTACAAATAAACATGGCAGTAAATGCAAAATTTCCAGGCAGCATCCATGATGTGCCCACCTTGCATGAGAGCACTGTATCTGACCTGTTTAAGAGTCAGCCACAAGGTCAATGTGGATGCTTGGTGACAAAGGATATGGCCTATCCACCTGGCTGATGACCCCCCTGTGCAAGACCCAGACAGAAGCCGAGAAGCGATACAACGAAAGCCACATAGCCACACGCAATATCGTCGAAAAGACAATTGGAGTGCTTAAGGAGCGTTTTAGATGCCTGGACCACTCAGGAGGCGAGTTACAATACCACCCTGAGCAGGTAGCTCAATTATTGTGGTGTGCTGCATGCTGCATAACTTGGCTATCAGGAGGGGACAAGAATTGCCAGATGGGCCTGCCGGTCTACCTCAGGAGAGAGGAGAAGAGGAAGAAGATGAGGTGGACGATGAACTTGGGGCAGGTAATCAGGCTGACGTTGAAACCATGCACCCACTCCTCTCTAGACCGCAGGAACGGGCCCGTGGTGGCTACACAGCTGCAAGACTGTTGCGTCAGCAGCTCATAAATGAGCCCTTTGCTTGAAATAATATTGGTGGTAGTTACACAGCTGCAAGAATGTTGTGTCTACAGCTCATACATGAATGGTTTGCATTACCTTGTTGACAGTTACAGTTAAAGTTAATTTACGTTAAATTTAATAACCCCCTTTCATGGTATGGACTCGCCAGTGTTTAACGTTACAGCTATCTGAGACAATGCACAACAATGTTATGTTAACTAATTTTTTGTTAATGTTAACAAGGAATTTTTTCTTATTCAAAAACATAGCACAACATAGCACAACAGTATGCCCCTCCCCACCACAAATGTTGAACATTTTAACAATAGCAATAACAATAACAACAAATACAACAAGGATGATAAAAAGCACTCCCTCACTCAAACTATCCCAACATTGAAAAACTTGAAACTTGAAAACAACAACAAATAATTTTTTAAAGCAAACGTGTAACAACTCCCTCCCTCCATCCCTATCTGCGGCCATGCCCCTCCTTCCCTTACCCGCCTGGGTCTTTACCCCACCTCTTCCCCTTCCCCTACCAACTCCAAGCCGCTTTGCCGCAGTGCTCCTCAAGCGCCGCTTTGTTGGGGGGGATGATGGCAGATCTGTTATTTGGGCCGATGCTGAGAGCAGGTTTCCAAAGAAACGTCCTCCGAGCCAGAAGCAATAGCTTCCTCCTGGCTCGCATGTGTCTCTGGCAAGGGGGATGCGGCACCTTGGGGTGCAGTGCCGGATTCCGGGAACACTGATAGCCATCTGGCACCAGTGTTCCTGGCTATTATCTCCAGGGCCACCGCTATCTGCATCATCTTCTCAGCCATGTTCGCGGATGGGGTGACCATGTGCTGAGATATTTCACCCATTGCCTGGAGGCTCTTGACCTATTTCAACGCTCCTCCTGGACAAATTTATCGTGTCCACGCTCAGATCTGCCAATCGTGGAGCAGTGCTACTTTGCCGAACCAACCTCCGTGGGGTCAGCGCCAGCATGGAGTCTCTTGGGATGCCCTGCAGCAAAGTGCTTGGCCCCACTACCTCCATGGTCGAGGAGGACATGGCCGCAGGAACACTGGAAGGTACTGCTGCTGCTGCAGGCTCCTCCGCCACCTCTTCACTGTCCTCAGTGGTGAGGAGGACCTGCAGCAGGACGGGCGAGATGCTGTGCTCCTCGCCCCCAGAAACAAGATTCACCGCTGCGGGATCCATAGCTTGGCTCATTTCCAATTGAAGGGCCTGCGCTTTTGAATGAGCTAGAAAACATAAATGAGGCACTTCGAGGAGAAGTGGGAGCTTGGAGATGCCAGATCGTTGGATATATTCAAGAGGGAGTTCGATATGGCCCTTACGGCTAAAGGTATCAAGGGGTATAGAGAGAAAGCAGGAAAGGGGTAGTGAGGGAATGATCAGCCATGATCCTATTGAATGGTGGTGCAGGCTCGAAGAGCCGAATGGCCTACTCCTGCACCTATTGTCTGTGTTTCTATGTTTCTATGTTTCTTGGGTCACATGGGAATGCAAACGCTACACAGGCATATACACAAGAGCAACAGGACTGCTATAAAAATAATCATAGGCATCACATTTAATGAACATCATTATCGTACAACATCTGCATTACAAAGGTTTTCATGATCCCATCATTAATTACATAACATTACATAACATTGCATCAATAAAATACATCATATCATCAATCATCAATCATAAAAGATAGGGGGATAAGGGGTAATGGGGAGCGGGCGGGGAAGTGGAGCTGAGTCCATGATCAGATCAGCCATGATCTTATTGAATGGTGGAGCAGGCTCGAGAGGTTGTATGGACTACTCCTGTTCCTATTTCTTATGTTCTTATGTTCTTATATATTACATGGATATAAACGGGTGTGGCATTAATTTACTTTACATCACCCAATGGTTTATACTTTACTCATGTGACGCGAGGACAGGTTGCGATGCTGCATGGGTGGCCGACAGGTTGTGGATACCCATGAGTGCTAGCACCCGTTCCTCGATATCAGTAAGCTCGCAAAGGACTGGTGGGCCGCCACCCGTGCACCGTAGCTTGGCCCTATTCTTCGAAAGTTTATTCTACAAAAAGTGAAATGGCGTAAGATCATTGCTAGGTACTGTTACAGATACTAATACAACACTTTACAGACAAATATCATGTTATAATAATTATCATTAATATTATTATTATTCTTTCTATTGTTATTATTATTATTATGCAACACAACGCACATGGTAATCTACCGCAAATGTAGGTTTAAATGATCAACTGATTACCGTTCAAACTGCAATACATCAGATCTGAATTTAAATTAATCATTGCCTCATTACACTTACAATGATATAAATATATATAAATAAATGTAATTCTTACTCTTCTGGAACCAACAAGGTTGTTCCAGTGCTTGCAGCACTGGTTCGGCTCATGGACCTCGTGTGTCACTGACAACATCACTTTGGTGATCTCAGTCCAAATTCTCTGGTATATTTTTAGGGTTGGTTTGCCACGACCACCATGGGTCAGTTGGACCCAATGAGTTTCCACCTCTTGGAGGAGGGCAGCATTCGCCTCATCCGAGAACCGCTTGGCTCGCTTTCTTCCACCCATCTCCTTTCCCACCTCACTGCCATCACCCACCTCCTCCACCTCCAAAGCATCAATAAGTACCTCCTCCATGTTCTCCATTGTTTACTCACTAACTTTAGCTATTTTATCACAAAAAAACTCCAAATACTGCCCAATATAGGGCTAGACTTTAGATTATTGTCCAGATCGCCCAAAAGTGGCCGATATTGCCAGCATTAGGGTTTATATTGGTTTTTGTGATCACCGGAATATCACCCATTTTCAAACCCGCTAGTTTCCACTTTATAATTTGGGCGTTAGCAGGAACGATGTGAAATGGATGTTAACGATTTTTTCAATTTTCTTCTGTCGTAAAAGGCCAGCATCCATAGCAACGGTCTTTACCCGCGTTTCAGGAGGTCAGGGGTCATCTGCACATGCGCAGAACAGAGAGAAAGAGAGAGAGAAGAGAGAGAGAGCGATATAGAGGAGAAAGCTTGTGGAGATTGTAGTGGTGGTGTATTGGAGTAATTATAGAGTGTCCTGTGAAAAATGGCATGGAGTGGGAACGAGGTAGTAAGTAAACCAGCTCAACTTGAACTCCGCTACTGACCCTTTACACTGGACAAAGGGAACTAAATACCCCCCATACTACTTTCAATAGATACATTTTGAAATAAAAATAAATACATTGAATGTGTCTCTTTGTAAATTTTTATAAGCCGGTAAAATAATTTGCAACTACATTTTGCTGTCTCTCTGATGACACAGCAGTGGAAGTATGATAGAAACATAGAAACATAGAAACATAGGAAATAGGTGCAGGAGTAGGCCATTCGGCCCTTCGAGCCTGCACCGCCATTCAATGAGTTAATGGCTGAACATGCAACTACAGTACCCCATTCCTGCTTTCTCGCCATACCCCTTGATCCCCCTAGTAGTAAGGACTACGTCTAACTTCTTTTTGAATATACTTAGTGAATTTACCTCAACAACTTTCTGTGGTAGAGACAGGTTCACCACTCTCTGGGTGAAGAAGTTTCTCCTCATCTTGGTCCTAAATGGCTTACCCCTTATCCTTAGAATGTGACCCCTGGTTCTGGACTTCCCCAGCATTCTTCCTGCATCTAACCTGTCTAAACCCGTCAGAATTTTAAACATTTCTATGAGATCCCTCTCATTCTTCTGAACTCCAGTGAATACAAGCCCAGTTGATCCAATCTTTCTTGATATTTCAGTCCCGCCATCCCGGGAATCAGTCTGGTGAACCTTTGCTGCACTCCCTCAATAGCAAGAATGTCCTTCCTCAAGTTAGGAAACCAAAACTGTACACAATACTCGAGGTGTGGTCTCACCAAGGCCCTGTACAACTGTAGTAACACCTTCCTGCCCCTGTACTCAAATCCCCTCGCTATGAAGGCCAACATGCCATTTGCTTTCTTAACCGCATGCTGTACCTGCATGCCAACCTTCAATGACTGATGTACCATGACATCCAGGTCTCGTTGCACCTCCCCTTTTCCTAATCTGTCACCATTCAGATAATAGTCTGTCTCTCTGTTTTTACCACCAAAGTGGATAACCTCACATTTATCCACATTATACTGCATCTGCCATGCATTTGCCCACTCACCTAACCTATCCAAGTCACTCTGCAGCCTCATAGCATCCTCCTCACAGCTCACACTGCCACCCAACTTAGTGTCATCCGCAAATTTGGAGATACTACATTTAATCCCCTCGTCTAAATCATTAATGTACAATGTAAACAGCTGGGGCCCCAGCACAGAACCTTGCGGTACCCCACTAGTCACTGCCTGCCATTCTGAAAAGTACCCATTTACTCCTACTCTTTGCTTCCTGTCTGCCAACCAGTTCTCAATCCACGTCAGCACACTACCCCCAATCCCATGTGCTTTAACTTTGCACATTAATCTCTTGTGTGGGACCTTGTCGAAAGCCTTCTGAAAGTCCAAATACACCACATCAACTGGTTCTCCCTTGTCCACTCTACTGGAAACATCCTCAAAAAATTCCAGAAGATTTGTCAAGCATGATTTCCCTTTCACAAATCCATGCTGACTTGGACCTATCATGGCACCTCTTTCCAAATGCGCTGCTATGACAACCTTAATAATTGATTCCATCATTTTACCCACTACCGATGTCAAACTGACCGGTCTATAATTCCCTGTTTTCTCTCTCCCTCCTTTTTTAAAAAGCGGGGTTACATTGGCTACCCTCCACTCCATAGGAACTGATCCAGAGTCTATAGAATGTTGGAAAATGACTGTCAATGCACCCGCTATTTCCAAGGCCACCTCCTTAAGTACTCTGGGATGCAGTTCATCAGGCCCTGGGGATTTATCGGCCTTCAATCCCATCAATTTCCCCAACACAATTTCCTGACTAATAAGGATTTCCCTCAGTTCTTCCTTCTTACTAGACCCTCTGACCCCTTTTATATCCGGAAGATTGTTTGTGTCCTCCTTAGTGAATACCGAACCAAAGTACTTTTTCAATTGGTCTGCCATTTCTTTGTTCCCCATTATGACTTCCCCTGATTCTGACTGCAGGGGACCTACGTTTGTCTTTACTAACCTTTTTCTCTTTAAATATCTATAGAAGCTTTTGCAGTCCGTCGTAATGTTCCCTGCAAGCTTCTTCTCGTACTCCATTTTCCCTGCCCAAATCAAACCCTTTGTACTCCTCTGCTGAGTTCTAAATTTCTCCCAGTCCCCGGGTTCGCTGCTATTTCTGGCCAATTTGTATGCCACTTCCTTGGCTTTAATACTATCCCTGATTTCCCTTGATAGCCACGGTTGAGCTACCTTCCTTTTTTATTTTTACGCCAGACAGGGATGTACAATTGTTGTAGTTCATCCATGCAGTCTCTAAATGTCTGCCATTGCCATCCACTGTCAACCCCTTAAGTATCATTCGCCAATCTATCCTAGCCAAGTCACGCCTCATACCTTCAAAGTTACCCTTCTTTAAGTTCTGGACCATGGTCTTTGAATTAACTGTTTCATTCTCCATCCTAATGTAGAATTCCACCATATTATGGTCACTCTTCCCCAAGGGGCCTCGCACAACGAGATTGCTAATTAATCCTCTCTCATTACACAACACCCAGTCTAAGATGGCCTCCCCCCTAGTTGGTTCCTCGACATATTGGTCTAAAAAACCATCCCTTATGCACTCCAGGAAATCCTCCTCCACCGTATTGCTTCCAGTTTGGTTAGCCCAATCTATATGCATATTAAAGTCACCCATGATAACTGCTGCATCTTTATTGCATGCACCCCTAATTTCCTGTTTGATGCCCTCCCCAACTACACTACTACTGTTTGGAGGTCTGTACACAACTCCCACTAACGTTTTTTGCCCTTTGGTGTTCTGCAGCTCTACCCATATAGATTCCACATCATCCAAGCTAATGTCCTTCCTAACTATTGCATTAATCTCCTCTTTAACCAGCAATGCTATCCCACCTCCTTTTCCTTTTATTCTATCCTTCCTGAATGTTGAATACCCCTGGATGTTGAGTTCCCAGCCCTGATCATCCTGGAGCTACGTCTCTGTAATCCCAATCACATCATATCTGTTGATTCCCACTAATTTGTTTCCCATACATGTATTCATTATCTTTCATTCAATGTATAAGTTTAAGTTTTGTATTTCTAATTTGCTTTGGCAATATTATCCTCAATTCAGCTTCAGCCTAACTTGTTGACAGTCTTAAGCAGACAATCAGTTGCATGTTTAAACAGCTGATTATTCAGCAGTCCAAGAGTGAAACCCAAACTGACAACATGTTTTTTGAGGACAGCGCTGCCAAAGTAAATTATCAACCCATGCATTCAGCAAGAGACAACGGCCTAAAAATGGGTTTGCCTGTGGTTTTAGGCAGATCGGGGCACAAGCAACAGTATTCTGAATGAATTGTAACTTTTGAAGTGGAAAGCAAAACTAAGAATGCATTTGAGAAAATGAGTCTCATGATAATGATGGTATGCAGTAGAGTTTCAGCGGGAGTGTGTTAGAGGTAGGGGCTGAAATTGGCAGTTTTATGAAGGTGAAAGAGGGTGAGAGGAGAAACCATTGTCATTGGGGCAAGTATGAATGGAACTTGGAGAGAATAGTGGACTATTAAAGAGATATGTTGGAGGTTAGGAATATTAACAACGTCAACCAATGTTCATTGTGATAAGAAATATCAGCACTGAATGGAACACTTTGCCATTTCAGTATCCGTATCAAGTATTCCCAGATCACATATATCACAGTGAAATGCCTTTTCTATTCTCCGAATTTAAAAAAATTATTATTATTATTATTATTGGGATGTGGACATCGCTGGCAAGGCACTTGAGAAGGTGGTGGCGGGCCTTCTTCTTGAACCATAGTCGTCCCTGTGGTGAAGATACTCCCAGTGACAATAAAGGAACAGTGATATATCTCCAAGTCAGGATGGTGTGTGACTTGTAGGGGAACTTGGAGGTGATGGTGTTCCTATGCACCTGCTACCCTGGTCCTTCTAGGTAGTGGAGGTTGAGGATGCTGCCTTGATGTCAAGAGCAGTTACCCTCACTTCACTTCTGGAATTCAGCTCATGTCCATGTTTGGACCAAGGCTGTAACCAAGTCTGGGTCTGAGTGATTCTGACGGAAAACTGAGCATTGATGAGAATGTTATTGGTGACTAAGTGCCGCCTGATAGCACTGTTGATGACTCTTTCCATTACTTTACTGGTGAATAGCTGATGGGGCAGTAAACTGCCGAGTTGGATTTGTGGAAAGACCTGGGCATTTTTGCACATTATCAGGTCGATGCAAGTATTGTAGCTGTACTGGAACAGCTTAGCTAGAGACACAGCTAGTTCTAGAGCACAGACCTTCAGCAATATAGCTGGGGTATTGATGTGCCCAGTGCACTCAGCCACATCTTGATGTCATTTTTGATTCACAACTCCAACTAATGTGAATTTTTCCACTTCTACCTTTAGGTATCTCTTACAATGCCAATTTGATCCCAAATTAGCTTTGTAAATGCAGTTTTGTACTTTTGAACTGAAGTGAGATTGCCTGAACCCATTTCATGTAGGCTGCTTACACTCCGCATACAGAACAGGCTTCTTACCATCAATTCTGGATGGATTTGAACCCATGTACAGAACTGAAAGACAAATGTACTAAAACACTGCACCACTTGAATATTTTACTACTGTGAGAGGAGACAAGTTGAACTACCTCTCTCTAGAGGTGTATGGTCACCATATTGAAAATGCCCTTTAGTAGAGAGTGAAGTTAAAAGTTGCAGACAAGTACACTCCAAAAATATTAGATTTTAATTTGTCATAGCAAAACAAAAATAGAGTTCAGTGACTGAATGGAAGGGAAAATGGCTTTTAAAGTTAAAGACAAAAGGAACCAAAATTCTACTCGGTCTATTTTGCTATCGGAAGTTGCGGTAGATCATAAATGCAAATCATGTATATTACAGCTATGGTACTGGATCATACAGTCATGGTGGGTGGCCCACACTCAAACCACCAAAATAACTCAGAGAGGTCTTCAGCTGCTTATTGGAGAAACCCAGCATCCTTCCCATGTCGCGATGAAGATTTCTGGTACAAAGGATAATTGGCCTGGCAATGACCGATTCCAGTTAAGTATGCAAAGAATACAAACTTTTGGTGGTCTGTTAAATACTAAAGTGAAGCAAAGAGTCCTAATTAATATGACCACAATGGTCTTTTCAAGAGTGCGCTCTTGGCACAACGAATTAAACAAAAATTGTGCACTTGGCACAAGGAACATTTAGTCTGGTTTCCTTCAACACTTCTACAATGATAACATTACTTTGAGGTTCATTCATTATAGCATGCAAGTTGTAGAACTATTTAGAACTGTGTAAAGGTGAGGATGGGTGTACTGTATTTACTTCTTTCAGAAATAGAAATTGGAGCTGGGCAAATAATCTCGGCCAAAATCCTGATTTTAGTATTGTTGACTGAGAGAGACCCATCTAAGAATGATGAACTCCAAGGTGTGTATGTGTTGATATGTCTTCCCACACACCTTCCATCTGTACCAATATAATCACTTTCACAATAAAAATGTGACGTACATGATTTGGAGTTCATTGAATGATGACAGGTTGTTTGTTTTAGCATAATTAGACTAATCATTGTATTTTAATTAAAACACCTGTCAAAAACAATTCCCAATAACAGCAACAAAAAAAAACAGCAACAGTCATCTAAGTAAAATGCAGAATTTCTGCACTCAGCTATGGTGGAATTTTTAAAAAGCATCAAAAATTTGGAGTGTGTGTGCTACAGGAATTAAATTATTCTGACATTTTATATTGTCAGTTGTTGTGTTATTTTAATTCCTCAACAACATTGGTGCTGAAGTTCCAACTTACTCTAAAAGTTGGCAAAATGCCCTTTTTTCTTGCAGAAATTAACAAACTGCTGACAAAGTCATGCATTTTTGGAAATGTGCAATCCAAGCATACCATGTCATTAGTGCTAATGAATTAAAGTACTCAATCATCATACATCTGTAATAATGAATTTTTAACACTCTCAAGCAGCTAAGGTGCCACTTAACTGGTATAAATGTCAGAAAGTTTATTAATCCAGTTATGGAATGCCAAATAATATTGGAAAATGACTTCACAGCAGCAAGTAAAAAGCATATTTTATCAACCAGCTCTTCCAAATTCTGATGAACTATGTTAGGGAGCATTGTGAGGATATTTTATATAAGGAAATACAGTCCCCCAAATATGAAGAGGATGAAGAAATGTGGGAGTGACAATCAGGAGGATCTGGAGAAAAATGAGAATGAAGTTGCCCAACTTAAATGCACAGATATGGGTATCAGGCTCAGCAGCGATTGTCATCAACCATTCCCTACCTCCATCCCCAGCCCTCACATAGCCTGTAAACACTCAGTGCTCATGCTCATACATGAACAATGTACCAATAGATGGCTGGCACCAATGGAATTGTCCCCCAGCAAAAGTCAATGGGGGTGAAATTGAATGTGGACGGCAGCGCAAAACTGGCGACAGCGAATTGGTTGCTCATTTTACACATTGCCTGATGGAAAAGAAAATCAGGTGAGATATAAAACTTGCTGCCGATTCTCTCCCACCCATTTTACACTGCTGCTCATGACCAATTTCACACCCTATACCTTCAAGAGAGGAGGAGAGAAAAATTAAAATTAAAGAGTGACCAGCCGTGTAGGAAAGTGCCTCTGTCAGAAAATCTGGCTGATGAGATAAAAAACTCACCTTATGAGAAATCCTGAATCTACCATCTTGTGATGTCAGTGTGTGTATTCATCGATTGTATATTTTGTGTGAGCACAAGCATTGAAAAACAGAAAATAATTTGATTAACTTTGTAGTTCAAGAAAGAAAAAAGAACGTAATAAAAAACCATGCCAAGTTAGTAATATGTGTTGCTGATTTTAATTCATTAATGTGATACGGATGTTTAAGTCATACCTGGGCTATTTCTATTTTACATTGATTAATATTTTGTAGCATGTTATGACAGATACAATACTTATTTGCATGGTTCCAGTCTAATTCATGGTAGACCTCTATATATTAAATAATTGAATACATTTATTTTTTTACACATAAAATTGAAGTACCATAACTATAAAACTTATTTTTCCTTTTTGAATCTTTAGCAAGCAAAATATTTGAGCAAATTGGCTCCTTCCTTCTATAAACATTGTCTGCATTGAGGGTGTAGTGCTGCCCAATGGAAGACGATTAAAATAAAAAGCTTATAAGTATGTTTACGCACACCTTAGTCTATGATTCTCAGTTCACAACTGACAAAATAATTGTTTAAGTTGCTGCTTCAGAATTCCGAGCTGATACAATATTTTGGAGGATGATGAAAAGTTTTTTCTACTACTGTATTTCATTGATCCGTGACAGCCATCAGTCTATTTTCATTTGCCAGAACAGGTCCAATGATATGAAAGTGTTATGAATGTTCTTAGCAGAAGATTTCTGAATAGGTTTGTCAACAAAGTACTTGAGACACCTCATGATGTTGATCTCTGATATTATATTGGTATCACAGCTGTTGGGGGAGAGAGGGTAGGCTTCTTTTCCCACGAGCGGGCCCACTGATATAGAGGGTCGACGCTTGCCCCAGCCCACGTAGCAATTCTCAAAGTTAGCAGACAGAGACGGATGGCAATTTATAACGATCTTTATTACGAACGTCCGGGAACAACCCACATCACAGCCGCCTGTGAGTGGGGATGCTCCCCGGACAGCACAATCATACAACTTTTATACATTTCAAAAACCCCTCTGTTCCTGGACAAGACCTCCCTAGATCTCTAATTGGACTACCTTATCAGCGCTATTTCCCTAATTGGACTACCTTATCAGTACTACTCCGGATTGACAGGTCATGAGCTCTGACTGACAGGCCATGATCTCGTGACCATCTTAGACCGTTCCCAGAATGGTATCATTACGTTGGGATTTGTTATACATTTCCTTTGGTGCCATGAAGTCTCTCTGGTCTCTTCTCACCGCCTTATCAGCGGTCTGTTTAGGTTCTCTCCTATTGACATTCCATGTTGGAATACTATCTGGCATCCCAACCCATAACAATACCTTCTGGAGCCTTGGAGCTGGAATGTACAAGGTGTGAGAAGAGATACAAGGCGTGAGAAGAGATACAAGGCGTGAGAAGAAAAGCCTTTACCTCCTTATGCAGGAACCAGCACTTTAACCCTTGTCCCGCTGGTACCCCTAATGCTAAATTTCTCTTACAATTCCCCCCCTTTTGGCACTTGGTATACGCCAAGCGGGCCATAATTCCCAACAACTATCTCCCTGTAGGCGAGTTCCAGATAGGTTCGTTCACCTGGGTGGCCATCTCCCAAGCTTCGGGACCCCCGAAACCTTCCCACAGAGTTATATAAGGTAAGTCCTTCCAGTCGGACTGCTTAAATTTTCATCCCTTATGGCCTTAATCATAGTGCGTGCCCTGACGTGTCGTTTGGCCTGTTTTATTCTTGCACATGTTAATCCAATCATGACCAACAGAACAAGGCCCTGTATTACTACAAGTACGTGTGATATTATTCTTATCCATGGGTGAATTTGAATATTAAGTCCAATGTCCCACAGCTTTGAGTACCAGGGTTGATCAGCCAGCATTGCGTTAGTGTCTCTCTGTAAATTGTCTATTTCTTCCATCAGCCGGATATACTGTCGTCTTTGATTTTGGATTCCTCGCACCAGACGTAATTGTTCCTCATTTAATTCCGATATCTGTTTGACTTGCGGTTCCCATTCCGCCTCTTCGTACCCTTCTCGGAGGGTATCCGTGATTGTTCCGTGGATGATTTCCGTTGCCTCGGGATGAATATGATATCCGTCTATGTCTATTTCACCCTTCGGTCTGAAGCAGAAGTTAGGACTAATGAGGACATAGGGGGTGACTCCTCCCCTGGTCTTAATGGTTAGGTTGGCTGCCCCCGTGCTCACGCACCACTCTCCGTTCCCTTGCGGGGCAGCGATGGTCTCCAGGTCGTGTTCAAGAGGAGTGATACTCAGCATACATCCGTTTATCTGGTGGAATCCGCACTCATCATTCGTCATTCGTGGCATACCTCGACATAAAACCACTTGGTTATTTTTATAGCAGTCGGTTATGGCAATGCCTCTGGTACTATTGTTAACTTTAGTCGCCCATCTGGCAGGCTGATGGTAACACAGCCGAGTTTAGTTTCTCACTTCACCGATATTATCAATCTGGTATAAGGGGTCTCCCTTTGTTACATCATACTGTGGTATGGACAACACAAATCCAATCATATTCACTCGCCCAGTAATACATCTGAATTTTGGCACCCATGCGTGGCTATTCCTTCGTACCTCGCATGTGTTATTCACCTTTTTATCTAGAGTCCAATTGTTAAGTATACTGTTTGGGATCCAATCTGGTATGTCCCCATTTTGGAGTTGCTCCAAGTTATGTTGTACCTCACTTAATATCCAGGCCCCATACCCGGAGCAAACTATCTCAGCTTGTAATCGTTTACTTATAGCGTTTCCCATTGCATGGATCAAATTTATTGTCTTGGCATGTTTCTGCAAGGTATGGGCCACCTGTAACAGTTCTCCTTCCGCGCCATCTCCCAACCGCGCTTGTAGGACTTGGTTATCCATGTCCCTCCCCAGCACACCCCTCAAGATTTGCGTCAAGGTATTGACCCTATCTTCTATTGCATACAGGTCTATGGTATTCACTGTTGCAAGTCCCGCAGCATAACCCATGCCCAGCATTTCCAGTATATCCCTCTTCATTCGACCTCGTTCTATCCCTTTTCTGGTATTGAATCTCATGGTTGTGGATTCCGGGCCTTCAAGGATTCTCTGAGTTAGATTCTGGTACAGACTTATAGTCTCATTCCCACAGAAGCTAGGAAGGATGATATCCGTGAGGTTTAGGACCACCGTAAGTAGCCGTTGCCGCACCCCAAAATGTATCTTCTTCTTAGATTTCCTTATTACTAATCCCCCTGTGACTCCCGTCGTTATGGACGGGCATGTGGGAGGGGGATGTGTGGTGGTACTATAAAGAGTTGTAGTTCCCAGAGTGGTTGTTGGAGCAACGGTGGTGGATCTATTCCGGACTCGAATGTCCCAACACCACTGATCTGTACCCACACACGGGGAGGCCGGGCATATTCTCCAACTGGTATCCCCTGGTTGAGGTCTCCCTGAGAATTGGGCAAAGACAGGCGTGCACCTTATTTGTGCCGCCTCCCTGTGAGTACAATTTCCCCGTTTCTTCTCTAGCACGAAGCACACTGCGGTCTCGTTTACTTTACTGTTATGCCCTGGTTATTGATCCACCCCCAATGTCGATTGTCATCCGGGTTGAATTGAGTTATGCCCGTTAGTCCAATGCTGCAATTTAAATCGACTGTTGTACCGGCTACCACCACTAAGGCTCTCGAATCACAGTTAATAGTTTTAGATGTTCTATAGTATAGGCCTTGGGGTCTGTAGCTTCCTTCGTCGGATGATGTCCCGGCTCCAAGGAGGAATAGGATCCTGTAAAACACAAAGTTTTCGGTGTTCACCGGTCGGTTAAGATCCAAATCGTTTCAACTGGGTCCAGTGCTTCCATCTACCAATACCCCCCATATCTATGCAAGCGCATGTGTCGCTGATCATGATCACTTGGTGGGGACCGGTCCATTTTGGTGAGAGTCCGGGTCTCTCAGGATTCAACCTCACCATGACCTGGCTCCCTATGGTGGGTACCTGAACTCTTTGTTCCTTCGTATCCCTTTCTAAATCTTTAATGGCTTGTTGGTTCCTAGCTTGCGCTCGTAATCCATGCAGCTGTTTACATAGCTCCATGATGAACCTCCGTATCTTGTCCTTGTCGGGTCCCACGTCCTCACTCCCAGATACTAATACTTCTGGCAATCTCATAGCTCTGCCTGTCATTAGCTCAAAGGGGGTCAGTCCGGTGGTTCGGTTCAGGGTGGCTCTTAATTTCATTAGGATTCATGGAAGTAACTCTACCCACCCCTTCCCGGTCTCCTCGATTACCTTGGCCAATGCAGTTTTTAGGGTCCTATTCATCCGCTCTACTAATCTGGACGATTCCGGATGGTACGGGATGTGGAATTTTTGTTTAATCCCTAGCAGGGCACAGGCTTGTTTCATGACTTTCCCCGTAAAATGTGTACCTTGATCTGAGTCCAACTGCAGTGGCATCCCCCACCTGGGTATTATTTCCTCAGCCAAGATTTTAGCCACTGTATCGGCGGTGCAATTCCTGGTAGCAAAGGCTTCTACCCACTTTGTAAATTGATCTATTACTACCAGGCAGTACATTTTTCCCCTCTGGCTGGGCAGTGGCCCGGTAAAATTTATTTGTAGGGCTTCCCAGGGTCCCTTTGGGCGAGGTTGGTGTCCCAGTCGGACCTTTATCCTTTTTCCCGGGTTGTGTTTTGCGCATGTTATACACCTCCTACAATAGTTTTCTACGTCTCTCCCCATTCGTTCCCACCACCAACATCGTGACATGGAGTTTATCATGCCAGTCCTACCAGTGTGGCTGTACCCATGGTAGAGACCCAATAGATTCTGTCGGAGACATTCCGGGGCCACCACGTTGTCATCTCTCCTCCACACTCCATCCGCCCCCTTTCTTGCTCCGTTCTGTTCCCATCCTTTTATTTCTTGCGGGATGGATTCTCCCTGTACCTTGAGTATGTTTATTTCTTCTGTTTGGGTGACACATGAGCCAATCGAGGTCCTGTCTGCTTCAGCTGCCTGTCTGGCAGCTTTGTCTGCCCAGGCATTTCCCTGCTGGTGCCTGTCTGTGATTTTTGAGTGCGTTTTAATTTTTATTACTGCACATTCCTGAGGGAGGAGGGAAGCTTCTACCAATCCCTTGACTATCTCTTCATGCCTAATGGGTCCCCCTCCCGAAGTCACGTATCCCCGTCTCCTCCAAGCAGTCATGTAGTCGTGCACCACTCCGAAGGCGTACCGGCTATCAGTGTATATGTTGACCCTTTTTCCTGCTGCTAGTTTCAGTGCCTTGGTAAGGGCTACCAATTCCGCTACCTGAGCTGATAGATTTCCCTCGAGGGCACCCTTTCCCCTGTCTTGTCCATTGTTGTTCACGACTGCCCACCCTGTCCGGGGAGTTCTGTTTACGTATCGACAGGATCCATCTACATAAAGATCCATATCTGCCCTTTCGAGCGGTGTTTCCCTAATCTGGCTCCCTTCTTCCTCGCTCCCCGTGGGGTCACACTGGTGCTCCTTGCCTTCGGTGATTATCCAGCCTGCGGGATTATTCCCGCTATCCTTTATGATAGTCAAGGCGCCATTTGGGGGCAAAAGCATTGCTTCCCAATTGGCGCGTCGTGCGTCTGATATCGTCCTTAGTCTCCCAGTGTTAAGCAGTTCCACAAGTGGTGTATGCAGGATAATCTGCCTGGTCATTATGATAGGCTCGCTAACCCTCACGGCCCATGCCACACAATCAAGGGCTGCGACACATCGAGATAAGCCTGTGGCCACTGCTCCTTGTTTCGTGGAGTAGTATGCGACAGGTCTTTGTCGATCCCCGTGTTCCTGGGTTACCACTGCATTGTAGTGGGTCTTACTATTGTACATATACAGGTGGAAGGGCCTATTCTGATTCAGCAACCCCAAGGCGGGTGCGCTCATAAGGGCGTGTTTAAGTTGTGTGAATGCCGCCCCCTGGGGGAGGCCCCAGTCTACAGGCTCCTGGGATGGTTTACCTCCTTTCACTAGATCTTGTATTGGCTGGGCCATTTCTGCATATTCTGGAATAAAGTTCTGGCAATAATTAAATAGCCCCAATATCTGTCGAACCCCTCTCACTGTCCCTGGTCTAGGCATAGTTCTAATAGCCTCCTTCCTATCAGCGGGCATCTGCCTGTTCCCTTGGGATACTACGTATCCCAAGTATGTAACCTCCCTTCTTCCGACCTGGGCTTTCCTAGGGTTAGCCTTCAACCCCGAGCACTGTAAGGCCCCTAGTACTGTAGTTAGGGCCACCAGGTGTTGTGCCTCAGTATCTGAGGCGATATGAATATCGTCCACGTACTGTCGTACAGTACTTCCTTCCCCTACATCCAGGGGTTCCAAGATCCCTGACAATGCCCGTTGAAATATTCCCGGGCTATTGTGAAACCCCTGGGGCACCCTTGTCCACGTATATTGTCTCCCCTTTATAGTGAAGGCAAACTTCTTCTGTGACTCCTCCTCCAGAGGTATGGCCCAGAACCCGTTTGCTATGTCAAGTACTGTGAAGATTTTATGTTCTGGGTTCAGGCCGTTGAACACAGTCGAAGGGCTTGCCACAATCGGGTATTCCCTTGGGGTGACTTTGTTCAGGGCGATATAATCAACGGTGAACCTATAAGTCCCGTCTGGTTTCTTCACAGGCCACACCGGTGAATTAGTGGTGGCTGTTACTGGCTTCACCACCCCTTGCGCTTCTAACTCTTGGACTATTTGGTGGACTGCTGCATCAGCCTCGGGTTTTAAGGAGTATTGTTTATGGGCCTTATGCTCCGGCCCGGGAACATTGACCGGGTTCATCTGGGCCAGCCCACAATCCTGTTTGTGCCATGCTCACAGTGTCGGGTATAGTCGGCAGACACTGCCCCACACTCCCTTCGTTTCCCATTCGGGTTGTATTGGGACTATCCTTGCCACTCGCTGCTGCGGATGTCCCGGGCAATCGAACTTCTGTTCGGTTTGATCTTTCCCTCCCCATATAATCCGATTCCGCTGGGGGTCTATAAGTGCCCCTACTTCCCTCAAAGTGTCTATCCCTAGTATGGTGCCTTCTGGGTTAGGGCAGCACCAGAATTGGGTGGGTATCATTATGCCCTGTATCTCCAGAGGTACTACTTCACTCAATGTTGCTTTTTTAAATCCCCCCGCTATTCCCTGAATATTGACCGTGGTCTGGGTAAGGGGGAGGTCTAGGTTGGTTATGGATACCGACGCTCCCGTGTCTACTAGCATGTTGCACTGCCCGCCCCCTAACACCGCACTAATGAACATTCGGGAATCTAGCGTTGGCTGTTCCAACCGTCCTTCGGGAGCCGGTAACCCCTAGGCCACCTCTAGACAGTTTGAACAAGTTAAGGAGTTCTTCATTAGAGGGTGGCTTCGGCGGGGGCAATACCTTTTGCTGGAGGATCTCCACTAGTTCCTCACGGGTAATGGGCGTCCCAGTTTGTTTCCCGGTTTGCTGGGGGCCCTTCCCCGCCTCCCCCCTTTCTGTGTTCGGCAGTTTCTTGCCATGTGTCCTGGTTTATTGCAATTATAGCACCTAAACGTCCCCTTTCTGGCATCCTTTCGTGGGCATTCTTTGCTAGTGTGTCCGCCCTGATGGCACGTGTAACATGTCAAGGGGGCGGCGCGGAGGTCCCCATTCCCTTCCTTTCCTTCTGTTGCTAATGCTGTTGCCACCACCTTTGACACTTTCTCCTTCTGCTCAGCCTTTAGCTCCTCTACATTCTGTGCCCACTCTAAGATCTCATCATAGTCATCCCCTATCTTAAATCCTAGTTTAATTACCTTTTGATGCGCCTCCCCCAGCCCATCCTTAAACATTTCTAGAAATGCCTCGTCATCCTTCTCGGGGTCATTTACATCAGAGTGGTCCTTATACTCAAGCCATTTCCGCTCCCCATACTCGCCTGCAGTTTCGTTTGGCTTCTGGGTTATCTTTAATATTCTGCTCCAGTTAGTTCTTATAGGTCCCCAACATCCATCCATCCCGTGTTTTAGGTCTAGCAACCGCTGTGGCTTGGTCCGGTTCCCTATCGTCATCCAGCCACCATTTTGCACGTTTAGGGTAGCCCTCTGCCAATTTACACTACCGGTTTTGGCCTTTACCAAACTGTGTATGTCACCTAAGGTTAAGTTATGCGCATCGAACATTTCCTCAACCTTTTGCCAGAAGTCTGTATTTCTGCTATTGGGTTTGGGTGTGGGTAGATCCTTTAATAGTGTCTGTCTCTCATGTGGGGTAAGGGGAACTTCTTGTATAGTGACGTGAGCGGGTTGCTGTCCGTGTGCAGGGGTGGTAGTCGTGCGTGCGGGAGCTGCCTGTATGTATTCATTATATGCCGGGGGCTCTCTCTGTGTTCCACCATCTGGAGGCTTTCCTACTGATATTTCCTCCAGGGAGGGGTACAGTGGAGCTGCTATCGGGGCTGCCTTTGGGTTGGGTATTGCTGGTGTACACTGTAGGGGTTTACCGTTCTCCTTTACGCCCCTTTCTAAGGTTGCTATTTTCGTGTTTATTTCTGAATCAGCTCAACATGGGTATCTATTTCCTTTACTAGTTCTTGGTAGCAGGTGAGGATAATTGCCTGGGCCAGTCTAACCTTGTTTTTGGTCTGACTATCCCACCATTTTTTCTGCCTATCGGGGGCATCCGTGGGCTGCCACCCTCTCCGCTTCATCCCTTCCATTAAGGTTGCATATTTGTTACTTAGTAATTCTAATAGAGACCCTTCGGGTCCCTGGTTACCCTCTCCCCTTTTCCCTTGTTTAATGGCCTGGGTCCCCATTCCCTCACCAGTTCCATTTGTTCCTTTACTTGCCGAGTTACCCATCTTCTTCGGGCTATGAGGGTCGTGGGTACTCCCTTAAATTCGTTGCAGGTATGCAGGACGCTATTTATATGTCTTCCCTTGCACCATACACTCGTACCACTGCACGCTTTGGGTCAATATATCCCGTCACTGCTCAGGGACATTGTCTCTATTCCCTCTCTCTCTCGTCCCAGCACCGTGCGCTCGTACCGCTTCAGGTCAATAGACCTCTCTCTCCCTCTATATCTTCCCTTGCGTCGTACCCTGATCGCACTGCCGTGCTACCTCCACGCGCGCGTTTTAGGATGCACCTTTTGACCCCCCCTTTCACCCCTAGATCGTTCTTGTCCTCCATCTCTGTCCCTCTGGGACTCACTACAGATGGTTCTTTTGTACGGATGTCCTTCCCTTGCGGTTTACAATGCCACAGCTCTAACTTGAAGGTGGTAAATTAAATCATACTCACCCCAACAGCTGGGTCATTGTTCCGTTCAGGAAGTCCGTACCCTGCTCGCAGCGCCAAATGTTGGGGAGAGAGGGAAGGCTTCTTTTCCCACGAGCGGGCCCACTGATATAGAGGGTCGACGCTCGCCCCAGCCCACGTAGCAATTCTCGAAGTTAGCAGACAGAGACGGATGGCAAAATATAACGATCTTTATTACGAACGTCCGGGAACAACCCACATCACAGCCGCCTGTGAGTGGGGATGCTCCCCGGACAGCACAATCATACAACTTTTATACATTTCAAAAACCTCTCTGTTCCCGGACAAGACCTCCCTAGATCTCTAATTGGACTACCTTATCAGCGCTACTTCCCTAATTAGACTACCTTATCAGTACTACTCCGGATTGACAGGTCATGAGCTCTGACTGACAGGCCATGATCTCGTGACCATCTTAGACCATTCCCAGAATGGTATCATTACGTTGGGATTTGTTATACATTTCCTTTGGTGCCATGAAGTCTCTCTGGTCTCTTCTCACCGCCTTATCAGCGGTCTGTTTAGGTTCTCTCCTATTGACATTCCATGTTGGAATACTATCTGGCATCCCAACCCATAACAGTACCTTCTGGAGCCTTGGAGCTGGAATGTACAAGACGTGAGAAGAGATACAAGGCGTGAGAAGAAAAGCCTTTACCTCCTTATGCAGGAACCAGCACTTTAACCCTTGTCCCGCTGGTACCCCTAATGCCAAATTTCTCTTATACAGCGCTGTCACAGATCAAATACACTAGTGCCACTGTTATCAGAAATGTTATGTATGCAACATCTTGTAACCGGCATTTACCGCCACCAGAGGGCGCATCTGTTGGAGTCCCAAGGGATCCCAGCATCCCTTGGGAGCACTGCATATCAGCAAGCCTCCCATGGAGTCAGAATAAAGAGACTAAGGTCACACTTACTCAAGTCTACAGTACTGAGTCACATTGCTTTATTTGAGACATAACAACTGGCGACAAGTAATAGATAACGAACCATTATGCGAAAATGCAGAGAACTCTTGGTATCCTGGAGAAATTCTCAGAAGGTGCCGATTGGGAAGCCTTCGTGGAGCGATTTGACCAATACTTCATGGCCGATGAGCTGGAAGGGAATGAGAACGCTGCCAAACGAAGGGCGATCCTCCTCACAGTCTGCGGGGCAACAACCTATGGCCTCATGATGAATCTGCTTGCTCCGGTGAAACCAACAACCAAATCATATGAAGAACTGTGTACGCTGGTCCGGGAGCACCTAAATCCGAAGGAGAGCATTCTGATGGCAAGTAATCGATTTTATACATGTCAACCATCTGAAGGCCAGGAAGTGGTGAGCTACATCGCCGAACTAAGGTGCCTCGTAGGACATTGCGAATTTGATGGATTCCTGGAGCAAATGCTAAGAGACTTTTTTGTGCTTGGCATTGGCATGAGATTATCCTTCGCAAACTATTGATTGTTGACACACCGAACCTGAACAAAGCCATAACGACAGCCCAGGCATTTATGTCCACCAGCAATAACACCAAACAAATTTCGCAGCATAAAGATGCATCGACCAGTACTGTACACAAAGTAACGATGTTTTCAGGCAGGAATGCATATGGCAGAAAGTACACGCCTGCAGCTGCACGACCTCAGATGACTCAGAGTCTGCCATCAGGTGTGAATGCGAGGCAATTAACACATTGTTGGCGCTGTGGAGGTGATCATCGAGCCCATCAATGCCGCTTCAAACATAATGCGTGCAAAGGCTGTGGAACAATGGGATACTGCCAGCGAATATGCAGACGAGCTGCAAATCCTGCAAACCCCCATGTTGCAGAGGAAGACTGATCAATGGTGGATCAAACTGAACTACAGACTCGAACCGAGGAGGCAGAAGTGTACGGGGTACATACCTTCACCACGAAATGTCCACCGATCATGTTAAAAGTTGAACTGAATGGAATTCCAGTATCCATGGAATTGGACACGGGTGCAAGTCAGTCTATCATGAGCAAAAAGGTCTTCAACAGGCTGTGGTGCAACAAGGCACAAATGCCCAAGCTGAGCCATATTAATACTAAGCTGAGAACTTACATTAAAGAGCTGACCCTGTAATTGGCAGTGCAGCAGTAAAAGTTTCCTATGATGGAGCGTTGCACGAACTACGGATTGTAACAGGAGATGGCCCCACACTGTTCTACAGAAGCTGGCTGGAAAAAATCCGTTGGAACTGGGACGACATCCAAGCGCTTTCGTCCGTCGACGATGCCTCATGTGCCCAGGTATTAAGCAAGTTCCCGTCGTAGTTTGAGCCAGGCATTGGAAATTTCTCTGGGGTGCAGATCCACTTGGTTCCCGGTACACGACCCATCCACCACAAGGCACGTGCGGTGCCATACATGATGCGAGAGAAAATGGAGATCGAGCTGGACAGGCTGCAACGAGAGGGCATCATCGCGCCGGTTGAGTTCAATGAGTGGGTCAGTCCGATTGTTCCAGTTCTCAAGGGCGATGGCATGGTTAGAATTTGTGGGAACTATAAAGTAACGAGTAACCGTTTTTCGTTGCAGGACCAGTACCCACTACCCAAGACAGACAACCTATTTGCGACGCTGGCAGGAGGGAAGACGTTCACAAATTTGGACCTGACCTCGGCCAACATGACGCAGGAGCTGGCGGAATCTTCGAAAGGCCTAACCTGCATCAACACACACAAAGGTCTGTTCATCTACAATAGATGCCCGTTTGAGATTCGATCGGCAGCGACTATTTTTCAAAGAAACATGGAAAGTCTACTAAAGTCGGTTCCGCGCACCATGGTTTTCCAGGACAACATATTGATCACAAATCGGGACACCATCAAACACTTGCAGAACCTGGAAGAGGTTCTAAGTTGGCTAGATTGTGTGGGACTTAGGTTGAAATGCTTGAAGTGTGTTTTCCTGGTGCCAGAGGTCGAGTTCTTAGGGAGAAGAATCGCGGCAGACAGAATCAGACCCACCAACGCCAAACATAGAAACATAGAAACATAGAAAATAGGTGCAGGAGTAGGCCATTCAGCCCTTCGGGCCTGCACTACCATTCGATAAGATCATGGCTGATCATTCCCTTAGTACCCCTTTCCTGCTTTCTCTCCATACCCCTTGATTCCTTTAGCCGTAAGGGCCATATCGAACTCCCTCTTGAATATATCCAATGAACTGGCATCAACAACTCTCTGCGGCAGGGAATTCCACAGGTTAACAACTATCTGAGTGAATAAGTTTCTCCTCATCTCAGTCCTAAATGGCCTACCCCTTATCCTAAGACTGTGTCCCCTGGTTCTGGACTTCCCCAACATCGGGAACAATCTACCCGCATCTAACCTGTCCCGTCCCGTCAGAATCTTGTATGTTTCTATGAGACCTCCTCTCATCCTTCTAAACTCCAATATATAAAGGTCCAGTTGATCCAGTCACTCCTCATATGTCAGTCGGCCATCCCGGGAATCAGTCTGGTAAACCTTCACTGCACTCCAGCAAGAACGTGCTTCCTCAGATTAGGAGACCAAAATTGAACACAATATTCCAGGTGAGGCCTCACCAAGGCCCTGTACAACTGCAGTAAGACCTCCCTGCTCCTATACTCAAATCCCCTAGCTATGAAGGCCAACATACCACTTGCCTTCTTTAACGCCTGCTGCACCTGTATGACAACTTTCAATGACTGATGAACCATGACACCCAGGTCTCGTTGCAACTCCCCTTTTCCAAATCTGCCACCATTCAGATAATATTCTGTCTTCGCGTTTTTGCCCCCAAAGTGGATAACCTCACATTTATCCACATTATACTGCATCTGCCACACATTTGCCCACTCAGCTAACCTGTCCAAGTCATCTTGCAGCCTCTTAGTGTCCCCCTCACAGTTCACACCACCACCCAGTTTAGTATCATCTGTAAACTTGGAGATATTACACTCAATTCCTTCATCCAAATCATTGATGTATATTGTAAAGAGCTGGGATCCCAGCACTGAGCCTTGCGGCACTCCACTAATCACTGCCTGCCATTCTGAAAAGGACCCGTTTATCCCGACTCTCTGCTTCCTGTCTGCCAACCAGTTCTCTATCTACGTCAGTATATTACCCCCAATACCATGTGCTTTGATGTTGCACACCAATCTCTTGTGTGGGACCTTGTCAAAAGCCTTTTGAAAGTCCAAATACACCACATTCACTGGTTCGCCCTTGTCTACTCTACGAGTTACATCCTCAAAAAATTCCAGAAGATTTGTCAAGCATGATTTCCTCTTCATAAATCCATGCTGACTTGGACTGATCCTGCTTTCCAAATGCGCTGCTATTTCATCCTTAATAATTGATTCCAACATTTTCCCCACGACTGATGTCAGGCTAACCGATCTATAATTACCCGCATTCTCTCTCCCTCACTTTTTAAAAAGTGGTGTTACATTAGCTACCCTCCAATCCATAGGAACTGATCCAGAGTCGATATACTGTTGGAAAATGATTACCAATGCATCCACTATTTCTAGGGCCACTTCCTTAAGTACTCTGGGATGCAGACTATCAGGCCCCGGGGATTTATCGGCCTTCAATCCCATCAATTTCCCTTACACAATTTCCCGCCTAATAAGGATATCCTTCAGTTCCTCCTTCTCACTAGACCCTCGGTCCCCTAGTACTTTCGGAATGTTATTTGTGTCTTCCTTCGTGAAGACAGAACCAAAGTATTTGTTCAATTGGTCTGCCATTTCTTTGTTCCCCATTATAAATTCACCTGAATCTGACTACAAGGGACCTACATTTGTCTTCACTAATCTTTTTTTCTTCACATATCTATAGAAGCTTTTGCAGTCAGTTTTTATGTTCCCGGCAAGCTTCTTCTCGTACTCTATTTTCCCCCTCTTAATTAAACCCTTTGCCCTCCTCTGCTGAATTCTAAATTTCTCCCAGTCCTCAGGCTTGCTGCTTTCTCTGACCAATTTATATGCCTCTTCCTTTTATTTAACACAATCCTTAATTTCCCTTGTTAGCCATGGTTGAGCCACCTTCCCCATTTTATTTTTACTCCAGATAGGGATGTACAATTGTTGAAATTCATCCATGTAATCTTTAAATGTTTGCCATTGCCTATCCACCGTCAACCCTTTAAGTATCTTTTGCCAGTGTACTCTCGCCAATTCACGCCTCAAACCATTGAAGTTACCTTTCCTTAAGTTCAGTACCCTAGTTTCTGAATTAACTGTGTCACTCTCCATCCGAATAAAGAATTCTACCATGTTATGCTCACTCTTCCCCAAGGGGTCTCGCACAACAAGATTGCTAATTAGTCCTTTCTCATTACACATCACCTAGTCAAGGATGGCCAGTTCCCTGGTTGGTTCCTCGACATATTGGTCTAGAAAACCATCCCTAATACACTCCAAGAAATCCTCCTCCACCGCATTGCTACCAGTTTGGTTAAGCCAATCAATATGTAGATTAAAGTCACCCATGATAACTGCTGTACCTTTATTGCATGCATCCCTTATTTCTTGTTTGATGATGTCCCCAACCTTACTACTACTGTTTGGTGGTCTGTACACAACTCCCACAAGCATTTTCTGCCCTTGGTATTCCACAGCTCCACCCATACCGATTCCACATCATCCAAGCTAATGTCCTTTCTTACTATTGCATTAATTTCCTCTTAAACCAACAATGCCATCCGCCTCCTTTTCCTTTCTGTCTGTCCTTCCTAAACATTGAATACCCCTGGATGTTGAGTTCCCAGCCTTGGTCACCCTGGAGCGATGTCTCCGTGGTGCCAATTACATCATCCCCGTTAACTGCTATCTGCGCAGTTAATTCGTCCACCTTATTTCAAATGCTCCTCGCATTGAGGCACAGAGCCTTCAAGCTTGTCTTTCTAACACACTTTGCCCCTTTAAAATTTGCAAGCAGGGGCATTGGTATTCATGCCTTGGCTCTCTGAGAATAGCAATATGAGCGGCTCATATCGCTCCTCCCCAAGAAGGAGGCCATCAAGAACGCGCGGAGGCCACAGAACGTGATGGAGCTGCGGTCATTCCTGAGACTCCTCAATTATTTTGGTAATTTCCTACCCGGGTTAAGCACCTTGCTAGAACCTCTACATGTGTTGCTATGCATGGGAGATGACTGGGTATGGGGGAAATCACAAGAGACTGCTTTTGAGAAAGCCAAAAATCTGTTATGTTCCAACAAACTGCTAGTTCTGTATGACCCATGTAAATGTTTAGTGCTAGCTTGCGATGCATCTTCGTACGGGGTTGGGTGTGTGTTACAACAAGCAAACGAATCGGGAACATTGCAACCGGTCGCTTATGCGTCCAGGTGTTTGTCCAAGGCCAAAAGGGTCCACAGCATGATTGAAAAAGAAGCTCTGGCATGCATTTACGGGGTGAAAAAAATGCACCAGTATCTGTTTGGGCTTAAGTTCGAGTTAGAAACTGACCATAAGCCTCTCACATCACTATTCTCAGAGAGCAAAGCTATTAATACCAATGCCTCTGCTTGCATCCAAAGATGGGTGCTCATGCTGTCTGCATATAACTATGTAATCTGCCACAGGCCAGGCACAGAGAACTGCACTGATGCTCTCAGTCGGCTACCATTGCCCACCACCGGGGTGGAAATGGCACAGCCTGCATACATGCTCTTGGTGATGGATGCATTTGAAAACGAAAAGTCACCCGTTACGACCCGATAGATCAGGACCTGGACCAGCCAGGATCCTTTACTGTCCCTTGTAAAAACTGTGTCCTCCATGGGAGCAGGTCCAGCGTCCCAGCGAAGATGCATGAAGACATCAAGCCATTCCAGCAGCACAAAGATGAAAAGTCCATACAGGCGGACTGTCTTTTGTGGGGTAATCATGTGGTTTTGCCTAAGAAAGGCAGGTAAACGTTCATACGTGACCTACACAGTATGCACCCTGGCATAGTAATGATGAAAGCTATAGCCAAATCCCATGTGTGGTGGTCCGGCATCAACTCAGATTTGGAGTGCTGCATGTGCCAATGCAACACTTGCTCTCAACTGAGCAATGCACCCAGGGAGGAACCGCTAAGTTTGTGGTCATGGCCCTTCAAACCGTGGTCTAGGATCCACGTTGACTTCGCTGGCCCGTTTCTAGGCAAAATGTTTTTGGTTGTTGTGAATGCTTATTCAAAATGGATTGAGTGTGTAATAATATCTGTAAGCACGTCCACTGCCACCATCGAAAGCCTACGAGCCATGTTTGCCAGGCACTGCCTTCCTGATGTCAGCGACAATGGGCCGTGCTTCACCAGCGCTGAATTCAAGGAATTCATGACCCGCAATGGGATCATGCACATCTCATCCGCCCCGTTCAAGTCCACCTCTAATGGCCAGGCAGAACGAGCAGTCAAAACTATCAAGCAAAGCTTGAAACGCATGTGAGAAGTGTTATGTATGAATAAAGATACTAGATACTTTGAGCTCAAAGTAAAGTGTGACCGTAGTCTTTTATTGTAGGTCTCCAGAGTGCTTCTACAGCCTATGAGGCCTCCTTAATTACAGGTGCTCCCAAAGGATTGTGGGATCCCTGGGGACTCCAGGGGATGAGCCCTCTAGTGGCTACACAAGGTATATACAGGTTTACATATATAACAACACTCCCCCCCCAAAGTCAATAGTGTAACTATTTGCAAGGTGAGTCGATCTGGGGCCTTTCTTTCCCTGGTTGATCGTCTCGGTGCACATGCTGGTTTTAGTGAATCATTTGTTGGGCCCTCGTTGGGCTACTGTGCAGCTGGCCTTGCTGGACTATCTGCTGTGGTGAGTCCTGCTGGGCTGCTGCGGGTGATGGTTCATGGTCAACCGCAGTGTCGGTTGCCACTGGTGTATATGTTGGGGGGGTTTAAGAAGGTAGGGTCCAAAGTGGGTTGCTCTGGATAGTCCGTGAATCTGAGTTTGATTTGGTCCAAGTGTTTCCGGTGAATGAGTCCATTTGAAAGTTTGACTCGAAACACCCTAATCCCCTCTTTGGTCATAACAGTGCCGGGAAGTCACTTGGGACCTTGTCCATAGTTCAATACAAATACAGGATCATTGATTTCAATTTTGCGTGACACATTTGCGCTATCATGATATGTATTTTGTTCAAGCCGCTTGCTCTCTACCTGTTCATGTAGATCAGGGTAGACTAGTGCGAGCCTTGTCTTAAGTGCCCTTTTCATGAGCAGTTCAGCGGTGGAATCCCAGTGAGCGAGTGGGTCTCGTGCGGTAGCTAAGCAGGACTCGGGATAGGCGAGTCTGCAGTGAGCCTTCAGTTACCCTCTTCAAGCTCTGCTTGATGGTTTGCACTGCTCTCGCTGCCTGACCATTGGATGCTGGTTTGAACGGGGCAGATGTAACATGTTTGATCCCATTACTGGTCATGAACTCTTTGAACTCGGCACTGCTGAAACGTGGCCCGTTGTCGCTCACCAGGACATCAAGCAGGCCGTGCGTGGCAAACATGGCCCGCAGGCTTTCAGTGGTGGCAGCGGAAGTGCTTGCCGACATTATCTCACATTCAATCCATTTGGAGTGTGCATCTACAACCACTTGTAAGTGGTTTTAATCCCAGCCAAATTGCTAGACGGATGGTTCGAAAGTTCTAGACCCTGGAATTATTATTCAGAGTGTAAATGGAATGAGACACGGACAGGAAGGCTCCAGCGAAAAATCGTACTTATATTTATATAGTCTAACATACACTGGCTAAAACATGCAATACTAAACAAAATCACTTTCTCTGTGGAGAATAAAATCCAGGTTACAAACAGCATACACACAGTACAGAAATGAGACCGAGTAACATGCAGTTATTCCCTGGTGGATTCTAACTCCACCCCTACCAATGAATTACGCAGTCGAAGCTTCGTCCTCAGAATAGCCCTGAAAAGCTTCACTTCTGAGAAAACTCTGAGCCCTTACACCTCATCCAGCTTGCCTGGGATATCTGGTTACTGGCTTGGGACACTGGCGACCATGCTCACTACCACACACAGCCGGTCTCGATCGCTCTTCTCCTGTGGAACTGCGGCTTCCTCCTTGGTAGCGCGAGAGCGAGAGGGAGAAGAAGAAGGTCTCTCTCTCTTCCTTTCTTTCTTACGTTCTTATCGTACATCGATCTTGGTGTAGCGAGAGCGAGAAGGAGAGAGAGCTCTCTCTAGGTACAAGCTGCAAGCTGCCAGTTACAAGCTTCACTAAAAATAAAGTGGAAAGACCCTGTCTTTATGGGAGTTGTACTAACCCCTATCTTTCCCGCCAATCTTTAAAATCTTTTTGTTTCTAAGCACGGGTACTTAGTCAGTGATGGGCCATCCAACCCATTGGACTGATGGCCCTTAATCTGGGCATCTCTCTCAGTCTTTGTGTTGGGAAAGACCTGGCTCCTCTTTGGCTGGCCAGGCTAGAGGGTTCATTGTTCTGCTTTCCTTCTGAGATGGAGGTGAGAAGTGCTGCTGCATATTAGAGTGGCTTTGTCAGTGGCCCCCCTTCCTGGCCGACAGCTCTTTTGTCAATATTCATGGCCCCCTTCCTTTAGCTGGGACTGGTGGGTGAACCTGCACATTCTGGATGACTGGCATTTCTTTTGTCACAGCTAATTGCCATGCGGTCCCTGGAGTTTTAACAAAAATAACTTTTTCATGTCTCTGCGCAGGGTGACCCCATCACAGGGAAAATACCCTCAGAAAAACCCATAATGTCCATGAAATATTCTCGACTAAGTTCATTCTTCAAACAGAAACTTTGCGATCTCTTCAGTCCTCCATTTGATGCTTTTTCTTTCCATAAAGCATCACTCGACGAGAGAGCAAAGGCCAAAGACTCCCACAATTGAAGCTGTTCCCCTGATTTTACGTTTTAAAACCCCGTAACTGTACCCCTTACTGTGTTAAAGTTCCCTTCTACAGAGTCAAGACATCAGTGAAAATGGCTTCTTCACACACGGTTGGGTTCCACTCCACGAGACGTTACAAAAAAAACACCTCGCACATCACACAGTGCAATATCGACAGATGGTAACACATTACAAAAATCACAACAGCACACATCGCGCAGTGCAGAGTGTAAAACTCTAACCAGAATATAATACACTTGCTTACAGAACTTTGGTACATTACAAATTTTAGCAGGGAGAAACCATCATCAACATAAATCAATTACACCTCTCCAAGTCGATCTAACACCCCTTGCCACCGCGCTCGGAGCATCTGGCACCGTCGCCTGCAGCTGGTGTAAAACAAGTAGCCTACAAGCAATAATTGTATGATAACTAATGTATGGGAACAGACGCGGATCCAAGGAGGAATCTTTACACTCAGACCGATGTCCTACCGCGGTGGCGAGACAAACCCTTGATCTCCTCCCCCAGTTCCATTGTCTTTTGCTCTAAAGTGTAAAAATGTTTCTGAAGAGCTCGACGGCCTTTACTAACTCAGTGAGGTGTTCCGGCAGAAAAGGGTTCAGGTACCCAAAATGCTCCACATAGTCCTGGAGATGTGTGAAGGTGTTGTTTACAGTGAGGTGAATGGTCGGGGATGGGAGTAATTCGCTCTTGTGCCACTTGAACCTCAGCCTTGGGTTTGAAACAAAAGCTGCTGTTGCTCACCGGACACCACATGTCCTGGCTGTACCGGTAGCAGAGCGCACTTGTGGTGATACAGTATGTCCCACTCCCCACGTATGCTACCTGTGGAGCTACGTGATCTGGTGCCATCACTTCCATGGTGCAATTGATAGGTTCCGTACCTGCAGAAGCAAACCCACATTCTGATTGAGCAAAAGCATTCAAGTACTGGGGGCACAGTATTATGTATGCACCCCGGCTCTAGCATCCGGAGAGGTCAGTGCCTGTCATAGCATGCTCCCACCTTATGACATACGGCGGGACCGCTTTAAAACGAACATGACACCAAACTAAGGACCTATACGAAAGAAATCATCCCAGTCCTTGGCAGCGCCATGCTCTCAGTCACACACAAAGGGATGGTACATCGACTTTCCCTGTGGATTGTCCCCAGGGATCTCCCAGCCCTGTTGGGTAGAAGCTGGCTAGCAGAACTTAATTGGAAATGGGATGATGTTCACGCCATGTCGTAAGAGGAACGGACCTCTTGTCAACAGTTCTAAGCTGTTTTGAACATCTCTTTCAGCCAGGTGTGGACACCTTCAAAGGGGCTAAAATTAGAATCTACATCACACAGAATGCCAGACCGGTCCATCACAAGGCTAGAGCTGTGCCTTATGTGATGAGGGAAAAGATTGAAAACGAACGGGACCGGCTTCTGCTGGAAGGCATAATTTCTCCCGTGGAATTCAGCGACTGGGCAAGACCCATCGTCCCCGTCATGAAGCCTGATGGATCCGTGCGAATCTGTGGGAATTACAAGTCTACCATAAACAGAGTCTCCCTACAGGACCAATACCCGATGCCCAGAGCAGAGGACCTATTTACCACGTTGGCTGGAGGAAAACTTTTCTCGAAACTTGACCTCACATCTGCGTATATAACGCAAGAACTGACCGAAGAGTCTAGAGGCCCAAGTTTCCACAGGATAAAAAACGGGCGACCCTCCGAGCTGGGCGCCCGTTTTTCGCGCCTAAAACGGCGCCAGAAAAAAAACGCGCTATTCTCGAGCGCTTTGCAGCTCCTTGTCTGTTTGGCGCGGCGCCCAGGGGGGCAGAGCCTGCACTTGTGCCGATTTTGTAAGTGGGAGGGGGCGGGTACTATTTAAATTAGTTTTTTTCCTGCCAGCAACGCTGCGCGTGCGCGTTGGAGCGTTCGCGCATGCTCAGTGTGAAAAAAAACATTGGCACTCGGCCATTTTTGTAGTTCTTTGTAGCTGTTTAATTTTTGAACATTTTTTAATAAAATCACATTGCCATCAGCACATCAGCACTGAGGCTTCCCTTCTCACTGTCTCCTTCCCCTCCCTCCCCTCCGCAGCAACAAACGGTTGTCTCCTTCCCCTCCCTCCCCTCCACGGCAACAAGCCGCTGTCTCCTTCCCCTCCCTCCCCTCTCTCCACGGCAACAAGCCGCTGTCTCCTTCCCCTCCCTCCCCTCTCTCCGTGGCAACAAGCCGCTGTCTCCTTCCCCTCCCTCCCCTGTGCGGCAACAAGCCGCTGTCTCCTTCCCCTCCCTCCCCTGCGCGGCAACAAATGGCGGTTTCCTTCGAACGATGGCTGAAGCACTTTCACACAGGTAGGAAGATGGTTTATTTAATCTTTTCTTTGCTTATAAATGTTTATTCAGGTTGGATTTATTTGTATAATATTTGTAGAAGTATAAATAAGGATTTATTGTCGAATTTAATGAGTTCCCTTCCCCCCCCCACTCCCCCCCCCACCTCGTTCTGGACGCCTAATTTGTAACCTGCGCCTGATTTTTTAATGTGTAGAACAGGTTTTTTCAGTTCTACAAAAATCTTCACTTGCTCCATTCTACTTTAGTTTGGAGTACGTTTTCACTGTGGAAACTTTCAAATCAGGCGTCAGTGGCCGGACACGCCCCCTTTTGAAGAAAAAATTCTGTTCCAAAGTAGAACTGTTCTACCTGACTAGAACTACAGAAAAAAAAATGTGGAGAATTGCGATTTCTAAGATAGTCCGTTCTCCACCAGTTGCTCCTAAAAATCAGGCGCAAATCATGTGGAAACTTGGGCCCTAAGCTACTCACCACCATCAACACACATCGAGGCCTTTTTGTGTACAATCGATGCCCATTCAGCATCAGGTTGGCAGCTGCTATATTACAGCGCAACATGGAAAGTCTGCTCAAGTCCATCCCGGGGACGGTTGTGTTTCAAGATGACATACTCATCACGGGCAGGGGCACCGACTCTCAACTCCGCAATCTTGAAAAAGTACTAAGTTGATTGGATCGGGTAGGCCGAAGAGTTAAGAAATCCAAGTGTCTGTTTCTCGCGCCTGAGGTTGAATTTTTGGGCAGAAGGATTGCCGCTGATCGTCAATGATGCGGGTAAATTGCAGCCCGTTGCTTATGCCTCCAGATCACTTTCGCGGGCGGAGCGCGGGTACGGTATGGTTGAGAAGGAGGCGCTCGCGTGCGTGTACGGTGTCAAAAAGATGCACCAATACCTTTTCGGGGCCAAGTTTGCGTTAGAAACTGACCACAAACCCCTCAAATATCCCTACTATCTGAGTGCAAGGCAATCAACGCCAACGCATTCAGAGGTGGGCACTCATGCTGGCGGCTTACGACTACACGATAAGGCACAGACCAGGCATAGACAACTGTGCCGATGCGCTTAGCAGGCTACCCCTGGCGACCACAGAAGGGTCCGGCGAACAGGACTGTGAGATGGTCATGGCAATAAATGCCTTTGACTCCACAGGTTCGCCCATGACAGCTCGCCAAATCAGAGCCTGGACGACCAGCGACCCCACGTTATCTCTAGTTAAAAGATGCGTTTTAACCGGTGACTGGGCAGAGGCTCGCGATGCCTGCCCTGAGGAGGTCAAACCCTTCCATAGGCACATGATTGAACTCTCACTACAGGCAGACTGCCTGATGTGGGGCAGCCGAGTAGTTATGCTATTACGAGGCAGGGAGGCGTTTATCCGGGAGCTCCATCGCGAGCACCTGGGGATCGTCCTTATGAAGGCAATAGCCAGATCTCATGTCTGGTGGCTTGGCATTGACGCGGACTTGGAGCTCTGCGTCTATCGGTGCACCATTTGTGCCCAACTCAGTAATGCCCCCAGGAGGCCCCCCTAAGCCCCTGGCCCTGGCCCACCAGAACATGGTCGCGGGTGCATGTAGACTATGCGGGCCCGTTCATGGGCAAAATGTTCCTCGTAGTCGTTGATGCATTTTCAAAATGGATCGAGTGCACCATTTTAAACTCGAGCACCACTGTGGAGAGCCTTAGGACCACGTTTGCAACGCACGGCATTCCTGACATATTGGTCAGTGATAATGGTCCGTGCTTCACCAGCGCAGAATTTCACGATTTTATAGTTGACCGCGGTATAAATCACGTTAAGACGGCACCTTTCAAGCCGGCCTCCAATGGCCAGCCGGAGCGAGCAGTGCAGATCATTAAACAAGGCATGCACAGAATCCAAGGTCCCACGCTGCAGAGCCGCCTGTCACGACTGCTGCTGGCATATAGATCTCGTTCGCATTCATTGACTGGGGTTCCCCCCGCGCAACTATTGATGAAATGAACCTTAAAGACCAGGCTCTCGTTAATCCTCCGAGACATGCATGAAATTGTTGAGGCTAAGCATCAAAAGCTAACTGAGTACCATGACCGAAATTCGAGGGGGAGGTGGAATGAGATAGGGGACAAAGTGTTTGTGCTAAACTATGGCCGGGGTCCCAAATGGCTTGCAGGGACATTAACAGACAAAGAGGGAAACAGGCTACTGGTTGTACAAATGGACAATGGCCAAACCTGTCAGAGGCATGTAGACCAAGTAAAAAGTAGATTCATTGATAACACTGAAGAACCAAAGGCAGACTACAATGTGGAACTCACACCACATCTGGAGGACAGACAGGTGGAACAACCTGAGGAAAGGGCAGTCTCAACAGACAGCCCAGGCGAGACACCAGCAATCACAGCGAACGAAACAGACAGCCCAGGCGAGATACCAGTAATCACACCGAACGAAAAACAGGCATCAAGGCAAACAACTGAACCAAAACTAAGACGCTCCACACGAGAGCGCAGACCACCTGAGAGACTGAATCTATAAAGGCAATAAGACCTTGGGGGTGGGTGATGTCATGTATCTCACATTACTGTATATAACTGTATCTTACCATGCTATTCATGACTATAACTGGATATGACCTGCAACAATAAGCATACCTTACCACCAGGGATGCACTTGCAGGAGACACTCCATACCTGTCCCACTGTGGTATATAAAGGGAGGTCTCAGGCAAGTGCAACACTGGAGAGCTGGAATTAAAGGTGCAGGTCCTGAGTGACCTTGGCTTCAGCATGTGTCTCGTGTAAGTCAGTACATTAGAGTCAGGACTTAACAGCAACCATGCTTCATACAACACACACACATCATTCCGTGCAGCCTGCTCCGAGATGTTCCTGTCCTCCCGTATCAACTCATTAACAGTTTTAGCGTGCCTCTCCAGCTCTGCAATGACCTCCTTTAAATGAACGGTCATTGCCTGGTCCTCATGAAGCTCTGAACCCACCACTGTATTCTCTTCCCCTAGAATCCTACACAGTTGGCTCTTTAACCCAGTGATCTGCATCTGGAGTTGTACATCATCCATACTGTTAACAATACCCCTTCCTGTACTGAACGCTGTGGCTACATCGTTCCAGGTCCCTCTTCTCTGCCTCCCGGACCCCACACTATTCCTAACATTCAGATCATAAAGTTGTTCTTTATCTACATTTCCATTGTCCAGTTCATAAAATTCCTGAAACATCACTTTTAACAGAGCTTCATAAAGCTTCTCCATCTTCTTCGGGCACCACACAGGCAGGTGGACTTCAGTCAGGTTCAGGATCACGGATGCCACTGAGTAGTGCACATTCTGAAACAAAACTTTGTCAGTCGGGATTAACACCAACCCATTCCCCAGATCCCTGGTGGTGGTGGGACACCTATCTACAATGGTCTGTACCGTCAGGTCTCTGGGCGGGGGCTTCCTGGTGTATGAGATGAGCTCTGTGGCGTTGATGGTATACGGGGGATTTGGGATCACACAGACATTGGCCTCGAACCCACATTGATGCTGGGCCTCAAACCCATGCAGACAAGACATTTTTCATTGGGCCTCAAACCCACACAGACGCTGGGCCTCGAACCTATGCAGGCAAGACACTGGGCCTCAAACTCACACAGATGCTTGGCCTCAAACCCCTGCAGACAAGACATTTTTCATTGGGCCTCCAACCCACACAGATGCTGGGCCTCACACCCATGCAGACAAGACAGACAAGACATTGGGCCTCAAACCCACACAGATGCTGGGCCTCGAACCTATGCAGACAAGACATTGGGCCTCAAACCCATGCAGACAAGACATACAAGACATGACATGGATCCATTGTTTCTCCTTCCACCACTTTTCTCAACACAATCTCGTAGCTTTGGCTCGATTCACTCCTATTAAGACAAAAAATGAAAGAAAAATATTTTGCTCTGTTGGGGCCGCCCCTCACAGGTCCTTCTCCAGTTATTCACATATCTTCCATCTTTAAATCAATTTAGCTAAGTCAAATGTCCAGCCTTTGTGATCTAAATTACTGGAGCTCACACAGCACTGTCCCATACAGGTTCCAGTTCAGCTACACCTTGAGGTCATTTCAATATAAATCACCTCTCCGGTAATTGCCTGTTTGAAAGAAGCAAAAAAGAATATCCATTGTGGCTTTTCTGTCAGCCCAATGGGTTAATTCATCAAGCTGATTTTCCCTTACTGTTACTGAGGGAAAACATCTACTCAAATATAACTTAAAATATAACTTCTAAATTTTACAAATGCTCGGAATAATTATTCCACTCTTGACAAGGTGTTGCTTTCTGCTTGTACAGAGTGTTACCTTTTTTTTTAGTTTACAAAAACATATACTAATGCTTGGTACCACGTATACCAATAGCTTACACATTACAACGGTTCTCTCTTTCGTACATAATAGCAGCACACAGCCTTTTCTCTACTCGTCACATTCTTGAATTGGTCGGAAAATTTTTATTTTAAAATACCAAAAATATGTGATTGCCTCATGTCTGGAACTAGAGGTTTTTCACACAATTTAAACCAACCAAAGTTCCACCACGGCCATAATGAAAGTTTGGTTTTCCCAGGTTAATTAACCTAAATAATTCCATATTAATTCGAACCAATTTCAAACTAACCAGTGCCAGTTGAAAAAAACTATACACCATCCACATGCTTTTAACTTTACCATTCACACTGAAACATCAAAGGTTTTTAGTCCAGCTTTTCCCCACCCGTGCCCATAACCTGCTGTAATGCAGCTACTAAAATTTATACTGGGTTGTCGGCTACCTTCCTGTGGCTCTGTTTTGCCTCAGCACCCTTGGAACCTGGCTTCCCTCCTTTCGGGAGCCTACAATTCCTGCTCCAGTGTCCCAAATTCCCACAGTTATAACACTCTGCTCTCCTACCGCCCCTGTGTCTGACTGTGCCTCGGACTCCCTGAGCTCTGTCTCTAACTTACCAACCCACTCATCTAGCAGTTGGACTTGTCTTTGTAGAGAGACAAGCCATATCGCCTTTTCAATGCTGCGCCTATGCTCCTTGCCCTTCATCCATACTGTCGCTGTATCCACTGGACGCTCAGCACTCAAACAACCTAATAAATTTGCGCAATCATGGTACATGCTTTGTTGATGCCACCTACCCTCGACATGATCATGGAGATCAGGGTAGACTAGATAGAGCCTTATTCTGAGTGCGCTTTTCATGAGCAGTTTGGCAGGGGGAACCCCGGTGAGCGAGTGGAGACTTGTGCGGTAGCTGAGCAAGATTGGAGACAGGCGGGTCTGCAGGAAACCTTCCTGTTATATATATAAACCTGTAAATACCTTGTGGAACCACGAGCGGGCTCATCCCCTGGAGTCCCAAAGGATCCCACAACCACTTGGGAGCACCTGTACTTAAGGAGGCCTCACAGGCTGGAGAGGCACTCTGGAGACCTGGAATAAAAGACGACGGTCACACTTTACTTTGAGCTCACAGTATCTAGTCAGACTCTTTGTTCATACAACTGGCGACGAGATACAGATGACGAACCCAACAATGCAGAGAGCAGTGGGCATCCTGGAGAAATTTTTGGAGGGAGATGATTGGGAAACCTTTGTGGAGCGACTTGACCAATACTTTGTGGCCAATGAGCTGGAAGGAGAAGCGAATGCTGTCAAACGAAGGGCGATTCTACTCAACGTCTGCAGGGCACCAACGTATGGACTCATAAAAAATCTGCTTGCTCCAGTGAAACCCATGGAGAAATCATACGATTATTTGTGCACACTGGTTCAGGAGCATCTGAACCCAGAGGAAAGCGTTCTGATGGCGAGGTACCGGTTTTACACCTACTAAAGGTCTGAAGGCCAGGAGGTGGCAAGCTATGTCGCCAAGCTGAGACGCCTTGCAGAACATTGCGAATTTGAAGGACATTTGGAGCACATGCTCAGGGACTTGTTGTACTTGGCATTGGCCATGAAGTGATACTTCACAAACTTTTGACTGTCGAGACCCCAACCTTGAGGAAAGCCATAGCGATAGCCCAGGTGTTCATTGCCACCAGTGACAATACTAAGCTAATAAAATCTCTCAGCACATGAGTGCTGCTACAAGTACTGTAAACAAAGTGATGTTGTTTTTAAATCGCAATGTACAGGGCAGGCCCCACATGCCTGCAGCTGCACGTCCGCAGATGTCTCAGAGTCCACCATCAAGGTTGATGAATGCAAAGCCATTAACACCTTGTTGGTGCTGCGGGAGTGATCATCGTTTCCATTCATGCCGCTTCAAAGGGTACATTTGCAAGGGCTGTGGAACAATGGGACACCTCCAACATATGTGCAGACGAGCTGCAAACCCTACTAATCCTGAAAACCACCTCAGACCAAGGAGACAGAGGTATATGGGGTGCACACATTTACCACAAAGTGTCCCCCGATAATGCTGAAGGTTAAATTAAGTGGACTCCCGGTGTCAATGGAGCTGGACATGGGCGTGAGCCAGTCCATTATGAGCAAAAAGACTTTCGATAAATTGTGGTACAGCAAGGTCTCAAGGCCAGTCCTGACTCCCATTCACACTAAACTGAGAACTTACACAAAGGAACTGATTCCCATAATCGGCAGTGCTACTGTAAAGGTCTCCTACGATGGAGCGGTGCACAAGCTACCACTCTGGATGGTATCTGACGATGGTCCCACACTGCTCAGCAGGAGCTGGCTGGGAAAGATGCGCTGGAACTGGGACGACGTCCGAGTGCTCTCGTCCGTTGACGACATTTCATGTGCCCAGGTCTTAAACAAGTTCCCTTTTCTATTCGAACCAGGCATCGGGAAGTTCCAAGGAGCAAAAGTGCAGATCCATTTGATTCCGGGGGCTGACCCATCCATCACAAGGCGAGAGCAGTACCATACATGATGAGAGAGAGGGTGGAAATCGAGCTGGACCGGCTGCAATGAGAGGGCATCATTTCGCCGATCGAATTCAACGAGTGGGCCAGTCCGATTGTCCCGGTCCTCAAGGGAGATGGCACCATCAGAATCTGTGATGATTACAAAGTAACTATCAATCATTTCTCCCTGCAGGATCAATACCCACTACCAAAGGCAGGTGACCTTTTTGCGCCGCTGGCGGGAGGAAAGACGTTCACGAAATTGGACTTGACCTCGGCCTACATGACGCAGGAGCTGGAGGAATCATTGAAAGGCCTCACCTGCATCAACATGCACAAAGGTCTCTTCAGTTACAACAGATGCCCGTTTGGAATTCGATCAGTCGCGGCGACATTCCCGAGAAACATGGAAAGCTTACTGAAATCAGTCTCGCGCACGGTAGTCTTCCAGGACGACATCTTGGTTACAGGTTGGGACACAGTCGAGCATCTGCAGAACCTGGAGGAGGTTCTTAGTCGACTCAACCACATGGGGCTCAGGTTAAAACACTCGAAGTGTGTTTTCCTGACGCCTGAAGTGGAGTTCCTGGGGAGAAGAATCGCGGCGGATAGTATCAGGCCCACCGATTCGAAGATGGAAGCAATGGAGAATTCTAGGACTCCTGAACTACTTTGGTAACTTCTTACCAGGTCTCAGCACACTGTTAGAACCACTGAATGCCTTACTGGGTAAAGAAGACGAATGGGTATAGAGTAAAAGCCAAGAAAATGCCATTGTAAAAGCTAGAAAATTGTTATGCTCAAACAAATTGCTTGTGTTGTATGATCCATGTAAGCGTTTGGTACTAGCATGTGATGCGTCGTCGTAGGGGTCGGGTGTGTATTGCAACAAGGAAATTAATCTGGGAAATTGCAACCGGTTCGGTTGCTTATGCATCCAGAAGTCTGTCTAAGGCTGAGAGAGCCTACAGCATGATTGAAAAAGAAGCATTAGCGTGTGTTTATGGAGTAAAGAAAATGCATCAATATCTGTTTGGGCTCATATTTGAATTGGAAACTGACCATAAGCCACTGATATCCCTTTTTTCTGAAAGTAAGGGGATAAATACGAATGCATCGGTCCGCATCCAGAGATGGGCGCTCACGTTGTCCACATACAACTACGCAATCCGCCACAGGCCAGGCACAGAAAACTGTGCCGATGCTCTCAATCGGCTGTCATTGCCCACCACGGGGGTGGAAATGGCACAGCACACAGATTTAGTCATGGTAATGAAAGCATTAGAGAGTGAACAATCACCCGTCACAGCCCAACAGATTCAAACCTGGATGAGCCAGGACCCCTTACTGTCCCAAGTAAAAAATTGTGTGCTTCATGGGAGCTGGTCCAGTGTCCCATTGGAAATGCAGGAAGAGATAAAGCCGTACCAGCGGTGCAAAGATGAAATGTCTATGCAGGCAGAAAGCCTTCTGTGGGGTAATCGGGTAGTCGTCCCCAAGAAGGGCAGGGACACCTTCATCAGTGATCTCCACAGTACTCACCCAGGCATTGTAATGATGAAAGCGATAGCCAGATCCCACGTGTGGTGGCCCGGTATCGATGCGGACTTAGAGTCCTGCGTGCACAAATGTAACACATGCTCGAAGTTAAGCAATGCACCTAGGGAGGCGCCACTAAGTTTATGGTCTTGGCCCTCCAAACCGTTGTCCAGGATCCATGTCGACTATGCAGGGCCGTTTTTGGGTAAAATGTTCCTAGTGGTTGTAGATGCGTACTCCAAATGGATTGAATGTGAGCTAATGTCGGCAAGCACATCCGCTGCCACTACTGAAAGCCTGCGGGCCATGTTTGCCATGCACGGCCTGCCTGATGTCCTTGTGAGCGACAACGGGCTATGTTTCATCAGTGCCGAGTTCAAAGAGTTCATGACCCGTAATGGAATCAAACATGTTACATCTGCCCCATTCAAATCAGCATCCAGGCAGAGAGAGCAGTGCAAACCATCAAGCAGAGCTTGAAGAGGGTAACTGAAGGCTCACTGCAGATGCGCCTAAATTGAGCCCTGCTTAGCTACCACACGATACCCCACTCGCTCACTGGGATTCCACCTGTTGAACTACTCATGAAAGGGGCACTTAAGACAAGGCTCTCGTTGGTCCACCCTGATCTACATGACTAGAGACCAGGCGGCTTCAAATAAGTACATATCATGATAGCGCAAATATGTCACACAAAATTGAAATCAATGATCTTGTATTTGTGTTGAACTATGGACAAGGTCCCAAGTGTCTTCCTGGCACTGTTGTGGCCAAAGAGGGGAGCAGGGTGTTTCGGGTCAACTTTCAAATGGACTCATTCACTGGAAACATTTGGACCAAACCAAACTCAGATTCATGGACTATCCTGAGCAACCCACCTTGGACCCTAACTTCTTTGACCCCCCAACCTATACACCAGTGGCAACCGACACCGCGGTTGACCACAAAGCAGAACCCATTACCCGCAGTAGCCCAGCAGGACTCACCACACCAGGCAGCCTAGCAAGACCAGCTGCACAGCAGCCCAGTGAGAGCCCAACAAACGATTCACCAAAACTAGCATTTGCACCAAGACGATCAATCATGGAAAGAAAGGCCCCAGATTGACTAACATTGTAAAAGTTACACTATTGACTTTTGGGGTGGGGGGGGGGGAGTGTTGTTATATATGTAAACCTGTAAATACCTTGTGTAGCCAAAAGAGGGCTCACCCCCTGGAGTCCCAAGGGATCCCACAATCCCTGGGAGCACCTGTACTTAAGGAGGCCTCACAGGCTGGAGAGGCACTCTGGAGACCTGGACTAAGAGACTAAGGTCACACTTTACTTTGAGCTCACAGTATCTAGTCAGAATGTTTATTCATACATAACAAGCACTCTTCTTTTTTCACTTACCTTCAGTGGCCTCGCTGAATTCCTGATGGCTTTACCTGGCATATACACATGTATTTATTAATGAGGCCTTCCACCGGACTCTGGCAGGAGCCTCATCCGCCACCAAAACCAGCAACGTTAAAGGGAGGAATCACTTGGGAATGAAATAGGAAATGGAACCGCTCCTCACTAACTGGTCCCCCATTCCTTTCCTGCCAATCAAGGAGAGTTAAAATTGCTCTTCTTCACTGTTACCTTATCAACTGTAGAAACAACGTGCAACAGATCTTGCCCTGGACCCTAAACTGTGTATTGGATGGCTTCATTATAACTACTCTGACTGAAATCTATATCTAGATATTGGTGAATCCTTTCTATGTAAAGCAGTAAGTTTTTGGCATTGTGAATCTCACTATTTTCTGTCACAGTAACTTCATCTGGATATTCAGAGGTACTCACAAAGCTGAAAAGGAACACAAGTTCCTCACACGAATGTTGCCCTACGACCAAATCTAATTCACTGGCACAAATATTTGAACAGGGCGTCATCAATGGAACATTGAAACTTTTTTCAGTTGTCAAGGCAGAAGCTATAAGAGAAAGCAACCTTCCCTCTTGATGCCAATGCTGACCAAAACACACTTTAAATAGGCAAATCAGATTTAAAGTGTCACAGCATTAAGCCTATTCTTTTTAGCAGACTTTTCACAATTTATATGGCCATTATTTATTTATTTTCATGAAGGAAGTGAATAATTTCAACCAAAGTTCTGAAATATGTCTGTTCCCGAAGGCAATCAAACAAATAAATCAGAATATCAATGTCACATTATTTTATACATTATTTAATGCCTGCAATCTGCACATGCTATAGTATGCCACAAAGTACTTAACCATCTTTGGTTGTACTCATGCCTACAACTTTTAATCACTTTCAGAGTCAGAAATCCAATCAGCATTTTAAAGGAATTAATTGGAATAGAATTAACTATTTTTGATGGGCCATGATACATCCAGCCGATCTACTATTCTGTGGGGAAAAAAGTATTCTAACCTCTTAGATTTTCTTGCCAACTGCTAATTTATCATTCATATCCTCTAGTATTATTATGAAGATGTTAATGAAATATTCAGTCTCTTGACTTGTGTATTGTACGATTGACTGCAACGGATCCCAGCTCAATCTTTCAAGTCTTTGGAGAGGTAGCCTATTGAGAAGACAGTTACTTGAGCTGGCATATCATGCTTTGAGTGCTTTCACTATTTCTTCAGGAATGTTGTAGTATGCATGAGAGAGAGCCTAGTCTTGATCAGTTGAGTCAAAGGCTTATTTGAAATCAATGAAAGTGCCAAAAAGGTCATTGTAATGTATGTAGCACTCAAATCACTGACTCCACACGGTCTGGTGTTGTAGTAACTGCTGTGACCGTGGTCCTTTATTGTGCAACTCCAGAGTGCCTCTCAGGTGTAGTGGGCAGCCTTTTATACTCTGTCTTGCAGGTACTTTCAGGTCTCTCACCACAGCGCCCTCTGTGGCTCACCATTGTACTTATACATTTAATGTACCTGGACAATACATAACATCTCACTCCCCCACCCCCCCAAGCCATTGCCGGTAACCTCGGCCTTGTTCGTCCTGGTTGATTTGTGAGTGTGAGTCCATGACCATCCACTTCCCTCTTCCCCCGCCTCCCCCATGTAGAGATTATGCTGGCGATCCGGTGCAAGCATGTGGTATTTGTAGTCCTTACATGGGTGATGAAGTACACGAGTATAACCTCCAACAGAAAGCAGGTCTACATCGACAGTACATTTGTATGGTACGTATGATATATGGTACAGATGTTATGTCAAAAGGTTGCAGGTGCTCTGAACAGTTATTTAATCCCAGTTCCACTGGGTGAGGTACAGTGGCAGTATACTGCCCCTTTTTTCACGAGGTGATGGCTGTGCTGAGACAGGGTATCGCAACTAATGCATTGCCTCTGTTCTCAGTAGTTGCCTTAGCGGCTCATCTGCAGCATTGCATGAATCACATAAATTTGGAAATCGCATTGGCCCCTTAGACATGTTAGTCACGGACCCATTAACCCTTTTACTTGTACCTCGTGGTATTAACTCTTCATAAATCATTCATATCCATCATTTTAAACACAGTAACCATTCAGCATCAAAATATCAACTCTTATCCTAAATCACTACATCATACAAATCACATTACACATTTAGACTCGCTCTTGCCTTACAAAAATCTTTTTGTGGGGACCGCCAACATTGTAAGGCCCTTTTAAGGCTCCCGGGTGCATGTCCCTTTTAAGACGCCATCTTGTGGTTGCCATGAGGCTTCCCTTTGGGCGCCGCCATTTTAGTTGTACTGATTGCTTTTGTTCTTTGCAGCCAAGAGGCTCGCCGCCATCTTGAGCTCGCTGGCCTGACGTTTTTCTGCAGTTAAGAAGGGATAGAAAGGATAAAGAAGAGAGAAAAAAAAAGAAAAACGGCCAAGAACGAGTCGCGGACCTGACTCATACTGCAGCCGCCGGAACGGCTCCTCCTGCCACTACCGCTCAAACCAAGGCTCCCAGCAAGAAGAGGAATGTGATGAATGGCTCCCTGAAGCAGATCAAGGGCACAGGCACCTCGGACTCCTTCAAAATCGCTATGACGGATCCCCAGGGGAAAGAAGGTGAAGAAGCCAGCAGCCAAGAAAGCAGCAGCCAAGAAATCTCCAGCGGCGAAAACAGCAGCCAAGAACGATTCGATCAGCCATAGTCCCTGTGGCCTCCGTAACTGCTGAAACTGCTGCTGTATCCGCCGCTCTGGCACTTATGCCCACCCGAGTAGCTGTCGCGTTCTCCCGAGTTATGCTGGCCGCCTCCGTAGTCTCCTCTGCCACTGTAGCCTCCTCTGCCACCGTGGCCTCCTCTGCCGCTGTTGTCCCAGTAACTGCCGCCTCTCCTGCGGTCGCCGTAGCAACCACCACTGCTGCCCGACTTTTTCTCCGCACGGCCCCCCCCCCGCCCCCCCGATTTGTCGGCTGTCGATGGGTTTGCCGTTCAATGCCTGTTCTTCCAGGGTCTGCTCGTCTGTGTGTGGCTTCTTTCTCCTCCAGCTCGGTCGGTGCTGCTCTTTGGGAACCCGGGGGACAGCGGTCTGTGGAGGAATGAAGTCTTCCCAGCTCCCACGGACCTTCCCCATCCATCTCCTGCCTAGTAGCATTGGTCCATTGCCTGCAATGACCCACAAAGGTAAACCGTGCGTCTCGCCCCCGTGAGATACCTGCACATCCGCTCTGCCAAGAACAGGTATCAGTTCCTTGGTGTAGGTACGCAGCTTTGCCGTGACTGGGACCAGCTTGTGTCGTTCAGCTGGGTTGACCCAGTTTCTCAAAAGTTCTCTGACTCATCAACGATGGACCCAATCCAGTGTCCACTTCCATACTCACTGGGACTCCATTAATCTTGACCTCCATAATCACTGGAGCCGAATCGTCGGTACACATGTATAGTCCAAGCACCTCATCTTCTTCTGCCTGCTCCTCGCTGGATAGTGGATCATCTACCATCTCCTCAGCCAGATGGTGAGTCAGGTTTCTTTTGCACATATGCTGAAGGTGGCCTTTTGTGTGGTAGGTATTGCACGTATACTCCGCAAACCTGCACCGGTGAGCCTCATGGCCTCCTCCGCAGCGCCAGCATGGCGCTACTCGATTAGCTTTCCTCGGTGGACTCTGAGTTCCAGGACCCCGAGGTCCGTGCTCTCTGCCCTGGGCAGAGCCATGTTCTGCAGTTTTGTCCATGGCAGGCGCTATCCTGTGGACAGTGCCTGCCTGGTTCAAGACTGTGTGGAACATCTGCTTGGTGCTGCAAGTCGAGGTCATGAATGCCCTGCTGATGGTGATGGCTTGCTTCAGGGTGGCTGTGGGTTCAGTGGATAGCAGCCTGTGAAGGAGACCCTCATGGCCAATCCCCATAACAAAAACGTCCCGCAACGTCTCGTCAAGGTGTGTGCCAAAATCACACAGCGCCGTGAGTTTCCTGAGGTCCACAGCAAATTTGGTGACATCCTGGCCCTCAGGTCTGCAGTGGTGGTAGAATTTGTGCCGGGCCATGAGGATGCTCTCCTTCGGTTTCAGTTGGTCATGAATGAGTGCGATCAGCTCCTCATATGACTTGTCCTTGGCGCTCTCGGGTGTCAGCAAATCCCTGACGAGACAGTAAACCTCATCGCCACAACTGTAAAGCAATATCGCCTTACGTTTCTCTGTCAGTGCATCCATGTTCCCCGTCAGGTCGCTTGCTGTGAAGTAGTACCCGAGCCTTTCCGCGAAGGCCTCCCAATCATTGCCCACCGTAAAATCCTTTAACGAGCCCAGAGTAGCTATGGTTGCGTGAAGTTCGTCCGTGTCCTTGTCGCCAATGTAATGTATGGAGCACTCAAATCACTGACTCCACATGGTCTCATGTTGTAGTAACTGCTGTGACCGTGGTCCTTTATTGTGTAACTCCAGAGTGCCTCTCATGTGTGGTGGGCAGCCTTTTATACTCTGTCTTGCAGGTACTTTCAGGTCTCCCACCACAGCGCCCTCTGTGGCGCACCATTGTACTTATACATTTAATGTACCTGGACAATACATAACAGTCATCATCATCCTAGTCAGTCCCTCGGAATCGAGGAAGACTTGCTTCCACTCTTTGCATGAGTTCTTAGGTAGCTGTACAGTCCTACACGAGAACCACAGTCTCTGTCACAGGTGGGACAGATAGTCGTTGAGGGAAAGGGTGAGTGGGACTGGTTTGCCGCACGCTCCTCCTGCTGCCTGCGCTTGATTGCTGCATGCTCTCGGCGACGAGACTCGAGGAGCTCAGCGTCCTCCCGAACGCACTTCCTCCACTTAGGGCGATCTATGGCCAGGGACTCCCAGGTAACAGTGGGGATGTCACACTTTATCAGGGAGGTTTTGTGGGTGTCCTTGTAAAAGTTTCCTCTGCCCACCTTTGGCTCGTTTGCTGTGGACGAGTTCTGAGTAGAGTGCTTGCTTTGGAAGTCTCGTGTCTGGCATGCGAACTATGTGGTCTGCCCAGCGGAGCTGATCAAGTGTGGTCAGTGCTTCAATGCTGGGGATGTTGGCCTGGATGATGATGCTAATGTCCTCCCAGGGGATATGCAGGATCTTGTGGAGACATCGCTGGTGGTATTTCTCCAGCTACTTGAGGTGTCTGCTGTACATGGTCCACATCTCTGAGCCATACAGGAAGGCAGGTATTACTACGGCCCTGTAGACCATGAGCTTGGTGACAGTTTTGAGGGATTGGTCTTCAAATATTCTTTTATTCAGGCGGCCGAAGGCTGCACTGGCGCACTGGAGACGGTGTTGGATCTCGTCATCATTGCCTGCTCTTGTTGATAGGAGGCTTCCGAGATAGGGGAAGTGGGCCACGCCGTGGATCTTGATGTCTGGGGGGCAGTGTTGTGCGGCGAGGACAGGCTGGTGGAGGAGCTTTGTCTGACTAAAGTTTAGTGTAAGGCCCATGCTTTTGTATGCCTCAGTAAATACGTCGACTATGTCCTGGAGTTCAGCCTCTGTATGTGCGCAGACGCAGGCGTCGTCCGCGTACTGTCGTTTGACGACAGAAGTTGGGGTGGTCTTGGACCTGGCCTAGAGACGGCGAAGGTTGAACAAGTTCCCACTGGTTCTGTAGTTTAGTTCCACTCCAGCGAGGAGCTTATTGACTGTGAGGTGGAGCATGGCAGCGAGGAAGATTGAGAAGATGGTTGGGAAAACGGCACCCGACGAGCTAGGTGAGCCTCCGACCAGGCGATCGGGCCCCCAGCAGCGTCCAGGCCACTCCTCAGCGGCGACCGGATCCCCTCCAGCGGCGACAGCTGTACCTCTCCTCCACGACGGCGTTTGCGCCTTCTCCTCTTCCACAAGGGTGGCTCGCCTTTCCCCTCCTTCAGAGACGGCTGGGCCTCTACTTCCCCACTGGTGACCTGACCTCTTCTGACTGGTAAGCATCATGGCTGTGACCTTCCACTCGGAACTCCAGTGGGCCACTGTTCCTCCCAATGCCTGCCCCCAACCAAGCCTCAGACCACCTACCATCAAGGGCGCTACTCAGCGCCGAGCTTGCAGCCAACACCTCGCCGTAGGCTACTAGGTTCATATACCAGTGCCTGGTCTCCAGTCGTCTTGGACCCCTTTGCCACTGGACCAGGACCCCTTGAATAAATACCGCGCTGCACACATGGACAATAATGTGCACTGACAGAAAAAGCTGTTGGGGGCACCGCATGGCAGATCAAAGACTTTTCACACTGAATTTGGCTGGAGGTGCGGGAGATCGGCGGTGCGTGCTTTGATTATGCACTTAGGACCGGTCGGTAGTAGCAGGGTGGAAGTAGGAACCGCCGGAAAATCCACCAAGGTGAAATTTGCTAGTTGGCGGCCATTAGACCGAAAATCGGCGGCAACTGGACTCTGCTGCTTGACTGCAGTCTGGCGATAAGAGGCCTTTTCCGAAGGGACCATTGCCTCTGGGACACCCTGATCGAGTACCCCCAACATCCTCTACTCTTCCCATGGCAACTTGCCGTGCAAGCGCAGGAGATGCAACACCTGGCCTCTCACCTCCTTCTTTCCCATCGTCCAGAGCCCTAAACATCCCGACCAGGTGAAATAGCAATTTACTTGCACTTTTTTGAATTTAGTATCCTGTATTCGCTACTCATGGTGCAGTCTCCTCCACATTGGGGTGACCAATAACAGATTGGGTGAATGCTTTGCTGAACACCTCCATTCAGTCCACAAACGTGACCCTGGGCTTCCAGTCACTTGCCATATTAATTTCCCACTCCCACTCTGACCTTTCTGTCCTCGGCCTCTGACAGTATTATGCTGGTTGTTGCTTGTCAGGGATGAAGGACAGATTTACACTGCAAGTTTAGCACCATTGCAAAGCAATTTTCACTTCACAGTGATGTTAAACTTCCAATGAACTCCAGATACAGTGCCCAACCTGACTCCGGAGTGAGACTTCCTGGAGGGAGTAGTGACACACCACTTCAAATCAATTGCGGAACCAAACATGGTTTCCAAAATGTTCAGTGGGTCCATTGGAGCTCTTGAATACCTTGTGAACCTACCTCAACCTAATTTACATGTTTACAGAGCTGGAATTATTCTCTCTCCCCTCTCCAACACTTAAAGCTCTAACTGTGGCCAGCATGCATATATGTACAGATCTCTCTTAATTGGGCAGTTAAAATTCCAACTGTAAGCAGGGCTCCTGACTGGAACCCAAGCTGCAGCTATTGGTATGAGACCAGGATCTGCAGTATAAATGCACCCTAAGCTGATATCAGGATGCAGCCTCTTGCTTCTGTGCTGTTGAATAACAGTTTAATGATTACTGCTCCAGGTCATTTTCCATGAATAAGTTGAAACATTACGCTAAATTTTCTGAATACAATTTTGGAGCTTTCTACAGTAAGAAGGTTGCTGTGTGCGGAGCAGGTTTTATAATGCCTGATGATTGATACCCTTGGGAGGTAGTGAAATGGGTCCCAGCAAGGAACTGGCAATGCAGAATACCAGAGCAGTGATTGTGGGACTGAGTGGGAATACCTGAATGGAGGAGTGATAACAAAGGGGAAAAAAACACAATGGCTAACTTGGTTATACTGACTTACTTCTTAATCAAGAAGCAGCCACTACAAAGTAAATGTTTATGTTTTATGGACTATAATAATGACTCTGCTTTCAAACTGTTTTGGCCACATTCAAAATGACAAAACAAAAGCAAGTTGTGGGTCTGCATAGATTTGTGAAACGTTGAGAGAATTCCACTTGCAATCCACTCCTTGGTCTTAAAATTGCTCAGTAAGAACCTTTAGAAAACAATAATGTGTAAGAGGCAACTATGATTTCAGAAGAAAAAAAGGCACCTGCATGACACAACGATATGGCTGTTAGTCATCGTCAAGTACTGAGCACAGATTTTCACTTAAGTACATAGCTTTTATACACAAAGCAATAAAGTACAGCATGACATTATCACCAAGCAATAATTACATGCTTTTACAGATGAAAGCTCTTGAGTGTCCAAAAGTGAATTTCACTTAGTTCCCAGGATGTTACCTGGAGAAATTTTGTTTAGTACTTCTTTGAATCAGCCTTGGTTGCTATACTCTGTACTTGAAGAAATTCAACATTATTTTCAAAGCTTTGTAGGAGCTATACAAGATGTTCCAGTATTGAGTTATTAAGACTATCAATAAACTCTGGGATTAGTGTCATTCTCCAATTCTGATATGCAAACCACTGTAATCATTGTTGTCCATTTTGAGTTGTATCACACATGAGAACACTATTCTAAATACATTAAATATATATTCTGAAGCAGTGATGTGATTATCATGGTCCAGACACAGGACAGGTATCTTACTTGGGTGGTGGTAAAAAATAGAGAATAGTGAATTCATTGGAAAATAAAATCGGTGGAATGTAAAACGAGCTGCCAATTTGCAATTGCACAATGTGCGTTACACCCAAGACAAAGTTCTAGTGGATGCAAATCTGTTTTTACTATTCAATACTAGGGACAATACTGTGACATAATTCTTGTGGTTCAATCCAGTTCTCAGTGGATGTGAGCTCACAGCATAAGTTCCTCCGAATTTCATAGTTCAATTCTGAAAAAGAATGAGAGTGTCAGGTCAAAGTGATGGGATTACAGTACTTGCAGCTACTCACTATTTTACCTGAAAGGTGTCGGGACACTAAAAAAGTAGAAAGTACTCCACTTTTCTGTTCAAGGCTCAGCACAGCATAAAATAATATTTTTTTAAAATAAAGACAACCAGTTGTTTTCTATAAGATATGATAAATAATGCATAACTGATGTGCACGATGTTGTGTATCTGTAAAGCATGCACTTCCATGTTCCACCACCAGGGGGCTCATCCCCTGAAGTACCAAGGGATCCCAGCATCTCTTGGGAGCACTGTATATAAGCCGGCCCCTAAGGCCTGTTTCTCAATCTGGAGTGTCTTATTAAAGACTGAGGTCACTGTTACTTTAACCTCCCTGTGTGCAGCCTCATCTGTGATAGGAACACATTAACTGGCGACAAGAATACGAATCCAACGCAAAGATGCAGCAAACTGTGGGCATCCTGGAGAAGTTCTCGGAGTGTGAGGACTGGGAAGCCTATGTCGAACGGCTAGACCAGTACTTTGTAGCCAACGAGCTAGACGGAGAAGGAAGCGCTGAAAAAAGGAGAGCGGTCCTCCTCACAGTCTGCGGGGCACCGACCTTCAACGTCATGAAGATTCTTCTGGCTCCAGTGAAACCCACAGATAAGTCGTATGAGGGGCTGTGTACACTGGTTCGGGAGCATCTTAACCCGAGGGAGAGCGTGCTGATGGCGAGGTATTGGTTCGACACGTGCCAGCGATCTGAAGGTTAGGAAGTGGCGAGCTACGTCGCCGAGCTAAGGCAACTTGCAGGACAATTTGAGTTTGATGGCTACCTGGAGCAGATGCTCAGAGACTTTTTTGTACTGGACATTGGCCACGAGACCATCCTACGAAAACATTTGACTGTAGAGACATCGACCCTCAGTAAGGCCATTGCTACAGCACAGGCGTTTATGTCCACCAGTGATAACACCAAACAAATCTCTCAGCACACAAATGCTAGCAATGTTCATAAATTAACTGGAACTGTGTTTGCGAGCAGAAATGTATAGGACAGAACCCACGAGTCTGCAACTGCCAGCAGACCTCAGGCGACCCAGATGACTCAGATCCCCAACAAAGGACGAATACAAGGCAATTCACACCTTGCTGGCTTTGCGGAGGCTTCCATTCAGCCTATTCATGCCGCTTCAAAGGGTATATTTGCAAGAGCTGTGGAACAATGGGGCACCTCCAACGAGCTTGCAAACAAGCTGCAAGCTCTGCAAAACCTGCTAACGACCTTTTGGCAGAGGAAGACCGGTCCATGGTGGATCAAAGCAATTTCGAGCCTCAGAGAGAGATGCTGAAGTACACGGGGTGCACACATTTTCGACGAAATGTCCACCTATAATGCTAAATGTAAAATTGAATGGCTTACCCATAGCCATGGAACTGGACACTGGCGCTAGCTAATCCATCATGAGTAAAAAGATGTTTGAGAGACTGTGGTACAACAAGGCATCCAGACCAGCCCTGAGCCCGATCCACACGAAACTGAGAACGTACCCCAAAGAGCTGATCACTGTCCTGGGCAGCGCCATGGTCAAGGTCACCTACGAGGGCATGGTGCACGAACTGCCACTCTGGATTGTCCTGGGTGATGGCCCCACACTGCTTGGAAGGAGCTGGCTGGGCAAAATCCGCTGGAACTGGGATGACATCCGAGCGCTATCACATGTCGATGAGGCCTCATGTACCCAGGTTCTTGACAAATTTCCTTCCCTTTTTGAGCCAGGCATTGGAAACTTTTCCGGGGCGAAGGTGTGAATCCACTTGGTCTCAGAGGCACGACCCATTCACCACAAGGTGCGAGCGGTACCTCACATGATGAGGGAGAGAGTGGAAATCGAGCTGGACAGGTTGCAACACGAGGGCATCATCTCCCCAGTAGAATTCAGCGAGTGGGCCAGCCCGATTGTTCCAGTACTCAAAAGTGATGGCACGGCCAGGATTTGCGGCGATTATAAAGTAACTATTAATCGTTCCTCGCTACAGAACCAATACCCGCTACCTAAGGCAGACAACCTATTTGCAACGCCGGCAGGAGGCAAGATGTTACCAAGCTCAACCTGACTTCAGCCTACATGACACAGGAGCTGGAGAAGTCTTCGAAGGGCCTCACCTGCATCAACACGCACAAGGGACTGTTCATCGACAACTGATGCCCATTTGGAATTTGGTCGGCTGCAGCGATCTTCCAGCAAAACATGGAGAGCCTACTCAAGTTGATACCATGCACGGTGGTTTTTCAGGACGACATATTGGTCATGGGTCGGGACACCATCGAGCACCTACAAAAACTGGAGGAGGTCCTCCAGCGATTGGATCGTGTAGGGCTGTGGCTGAAGAGGTCAAAATGCATCTTCATGGCAACAGAAGTGGAGTTTTTGGGGAGAAAGATCACGGCAGATGGCATTCAGCCCACAGACGCCAAGACAGAGGCTATCAGGAAAGCACCCAGGCCACAGAACGTCACAGAGCTGCAGTCGTTCCTGGGACTCCTCAGCTATTTTGGTAACTTCCTACCGGGGTTAAGCACCCTCTTAGAGCCCCTACATGTGTTATTGCACAAAGATGAGAACTGGGTATGGGGAAAAAAACAAGTATTTGCTTTTGAGAAAGCCAGAAATATTTTATGCTCCAACAAGGTGCTTGTATTGTATAACCCATGTACAAGACTTGTGCGAGCATGTGACACGTCGTTGTACGGAGTTGGGTGTGTATTACAACAAGCTAATGTTGCGGGTAAGTTCCAACCTGTCGCCTATGCTTCCAGGAGCTTGTCTAAGGCCGAGAGGGCCTACAGCATGATTGAGAAAGAGGCATTAGTGTGTGTGTTCGGGGTAAAGAAAATGCATCAGTACCTGTTTGGCCTCAAATTTGAGCTGGAAACCGATCACAAGCCCCTCACATCCCTGTTCGCTGAAAACAAGTGGATAAATACTAATGCCTTAGCCCGCATACAAAGGTGGGCACTCACGCTATCAGCGTATAACTATACCATCCACCACAGGCCAGGTACTGATAACTGTGCGGATGCTCTCAGTCGGCTACCATTGCCCACCACGGGGGTGGAAATGGCACAGCCCGCAGTCTTGTTGATGGTCATCGAGGCATTTGAAAATGATAAATCACCTGTCACGGCCCGCCAGATTAGGACTTGGACCAGCCAAGTTCCTCTGCTGTCCCTAGTAAAAAACTGTGTACTGCATGGGAGCTGGGCCAGCATCCCTGTTGAAATGCAAGAGCCAATCAAGCCGTTCCAGCGGCGAAAGGACGAGCTGTCCATTCAGGCAGACTACCTGTTGTGCGGTAACCGCGAAGTGCTACCAAAAAAGGGCAGGCAGACGTTCATCTCGGATCTCCACAGCACACACCCGGGTATAGTAATGATGAAAGCGATAGCCAGATCCCATGTGCGGTGGCCCGGTATCGACTCTGACTTAGAGTCCTGTGTACGGCAGTGCAGCATATGTGCTCAGTTGAGTAACGCGCCCAGAGAGGCACCACTAAGTTTGTGGTCCTGGCCCTCCAATCATGGTTGCAGATCCATGTTGACTATGCGAACCCGTTTCTCGGTAAAATGTTCCTGGTGGTGGTGGATGCTTTTTCAAAATGGATTGAATGGGAAGTAATGTCGGGAAGCACTGCCACCGCCCCATTGAAAGCTTGAGGGCCATGTTTGCCACCCACGGCCTGCCTGACATACTGGTCAGTGACAACGGGCCATTTTCAGCAATGCCCATTTTAAAGAATTCATGGCCCGCAATGGGATCAAACATGTCACCTCGGCCGCGTTTAAACCAGCCTCCAATGGGCAGGTAGAGCGGGCAGTACAAACCATCAAACAGAGCCTTAAATGAGTCACAGAAGGCTCACTCCAAACCCGCCTGTCCCGTGTACTGCTCAGCTATTGCACGAGACCCCACTCGCTCACAGGGGTGCCCCCGGCTGAGCTACTCATGAAAAGGATACTTAAAACCAGACTCTCGCTGGTTCACCCCAACCTGCATGATCAGGTAGACAGCAGGCGGCAGCAACAAAATGTAAACAATAGTCGCACCACTGTGTCACAGGAAATTGATCTGAATGACCCTGTGTATGTGCTAAACTATGGACATGGTCCCAAGTGGATCGCGGGCATGGTGATAGCTAAAGAAGGGAGTAGGGTGTTTGTCGTCAAACTAGACAATGGACAAATTTGCAGAAAGCACCTGGACCAAATGAGGCTGCAGTTCACAGACTGCCCTGAACAACCCACAGCAGACACCACCTTTTTCGAGCCCACAACACACACCCAAAGGATCAACGACACCACGCCGGACCAGGAAATCGAACCCATCACGCCCAACAGCCCAGCAAGGCCAGGCTCACCCAGCAGCCCTGCAGGGCCAACAACACGCCAGCCCAGTGAGGGCACAGCCAACACACCAGAACAGACATTTGTACCGAGGCAATCCGCCAGGGAAAGAAAGGCTCCCGACCGCCTCACCTTGTAAATAGTTTTCACTTTGACTTTGGCGGGGGGGGGGAGTGATGTTGTGTATCTGTAAAGCATGCACTCCCATGTTCCGCCACCAGGGGGCTCATCCCCTGAAGTCCCAAAGGATCCCAGCATCCCTTGGGAGCACTGTATATAGGCCGGCCCCTACGGCCTGTTCCTCGCTCTGGAGTGTCTTATCAAAGACTGAGGTCACTGTTACTTTAACCTCCCTGTGTGCAGTCTTATCTGTGTTAGGAACACAATACGCCTAATGGCCCAGGATCGCTGAAGTTGGCAAAATGGGTAGATAAACGTGTAATTTCTGCAGTGAAGTCATTGGATACCAGTTATTTGGATTATATATTTCAATTTTCTTTGAAATGCAGCTGATCCCAGAAGCTTCTCATAGACACACAGCTGTGATCCAGCTCACCCCGTCCAGTCACAGAGATCGCTGTGAGAAGCACTAAAACCCTAGTGCTCATTCCTGCTGCTCCCTGTTGTAAGAATAAAAGTGTTTATTAATGATTAAAATTGACTATGTGTATGTATAAATGTTAAAAGTGTAGATTAACCGAAAGGCCTGTTTGTTTTGAGATAAAGTGGAAGCCCACAGATTGCCAGCATGGGCTAAGTTTTGTAACAAACAAAATTAAAGCCCCCACAGGTTGCCGCATGGGTTTTATGTATTGGAAAGCCATTTAAACTAATCAGAGATGGCTGAGCCAGACCAGACAGCCACATGTGTGAGGAGAGCCAATAAGGAGCTGCCCTGGAACCAAGATCCAATCATGAGGCTTTCGGAGGAACAATGGACTTAAGGGATTTAAAAACTCAGGCCACACAGGTTTCTCTATCTCTTGAACACACGTCACGAGATATCCCTGAAGACCAGCTAAAACAGCAAGCCATGTGTCCAAACCAGCCAGCAAAAGGGACATAACGTACATCACTCGTTATTAGAACTTCATTGTAGCTCTGTTATAACACAATTGACAACTGTTGGTAATGTGCATGTGCGTGTCTTTTTTAGAAAACTGATCAGTGTTGCTAATGTGTGTGTGTGTATGTTTTTAATAAATCCTTCCAATTGTTTTGAATGAATCACCTCATTGTCAAATATAAGCCCAGAGAGTTTTAGAAATCTTACAAAATTGGGGGAGAATGCGGGCAACTGACGAGACAGCTTTTTGATGATTCTTTTGAACAATTGGAAATCTCGGGAGTTGCGATTCTAACCTGTGTTGCGATTGTAATTGAAACAATTAAACGGATCGGGAGTTGCGTCTTAGGGGAGCAGTCATCTCGATAGTTGTAGCTGTTTAAGTGGGGTGGGTTGGAACTGTTTAAGTGGGGACCCACCAGTAGGTATATTCAAAAGACACAGGATGAAGGGATCAGTCATGGACAGAAAGCCAACAATAAAAAGAAATGTTGAGCTAGTTTCTCAGGAGAGGTTGTCCAAAAAGCTCCCGATACAAGACACAGAAGAGTTAAGGGCACAGGCACAGCACGAGGGTAGACCTGCGTCATTTGGGGAGATGATGAAACTCATCCAGGAGAGGGTAGCTGGGGAGAGCTGAGATCAAAACGGGCAAACAGTCTCGTGGCGTTTCGCGCTTTTTATTGTGCCAGGAGAGATGAGGAATTAATGAGGCAAGATGCCAAAATGATACAAGATTTGAAAGCATTGCAAATAAAAGAGATTCAGTTGAAAGAAAGAGAGATTGAAGGTATAAAATAACAAAAGGAAGAAGGTCTCCAACTTGTGAAGCAGTTAAAAGAGGGAGAAATAGCATTTAAGACAAGAAATTAGCCACTTAATCCACAGTATTAGGCAATTAGAAAGAGGGGCCAAACAGCTTCACTGCTACAGCAACAAAGCCTTTCAAACTTAAATGCCACCGCAGCCGCTGTTGAAGCAAATGAAAACAAATTAGAGATAAAAAAATATAAATTGGAAAACCGGAGGCTCCCACAAGAGATAGAAGATGCTAGAGGTGCGTTAAGAGAAGTCATTAAGAAGCCACATAGGGAGGCATGGAAAATAAAAAACAGGTGCAGGAGTAGGCCATTCGGCTCTTCGAGCCTGCACCACAGTGGTCTGCCTCCCAATTGACACTGGGAGGCAGACCACTCCCAGTGTCAACTAGAAATAGCGAGGCTAAAAAGTAAGTTAGAGGAGCAGCAGGCCCTGGTATCCGCAGTAACACAGGGAGCCATAACAGAGACAGCAGAAAGGGAAAAAGGGGAAACAGATTGGAAAGAGGAAGGAAGTCAGTATAATCCCCAGGAGGCTGGTGTAAGATGGGATACTTTGGAGACACAAGAGCCAATCGTAGCTGTAGTAATCACTTCGTCACGACGTAATGTGTATGGCAACATCACCAGTAACCATACCGATTCACGGCCCATATCTGGCGCTGACGTAATGGCATGTAGCCACGATTTGGGGCCCATTAATGATGAGTTAATAGGAGGTGGGCAAATTTCAGGAGGGGTCACCCCGAGTTGGAAGAGAGAGACTTAACATGAGTCCTCCTCTTGGCCTGTTCCGCTTCTCTAAAAGATAATCTGCCAGAAGCAGTCCTCCAGCCTGGCGCAGCGGCTGGTGTACTCATGACCGAGATCCTAAACCATTTAGGGATCCAAAACTTGAACTTAGTGGCTCTGCTTAATCAAACCAAACAGCGGCCAGAAAAGACCTCGAGAGCTTTCAGTAATCGCATATACGATATCTATCAACGTATGTAGAACCAGGCACCCACAAATGCTACAGTAGGAAAGAATCAGGAACAATTTAAATCGATGTTCCTGACCCAACTCCACCTTTTGGTTAAAACCACACTGGGAATAGCCATGAGGCCCAACAATGAGTGGACAGATATAGAGACCAACTCAAATAGCCTGGGAGATGGTAAAAGACCAGTTAAAGGGGAAGTCACCACCCACTGCAAATAAACCAGTGTCAATAGTGCAGGGATCTCGAAATTACCCCTTTAAGAGACAGTGCTTTAATTGTAAAAAGGTAGGTAACCTAGCAAAACACTGCAGCAAACCCAGACCAGTACCGAACCATGATGCAACGCATAAATACCTCCTGAGGGACGAATCCAAGCCCTCTGGGACAGATCAAAGATTAGATAAATTGATAACCCTTATACAAACCCAAATTGCCACAGGGAGGATGCAAAATCATTTACTGGTGCACGCAATCGCCGATGCACACTCATTAGAGAGACCCATTCCAGGATCGACCCAATGACAGGGTTCGGCCCCCACAGATTGATCGGAAGTGGGGTTCTGACGCGATGGTAGCGGGAGACCAGTAGTTCTTGTTGTCTTAAAACGGGGCAGGCATTAGATTATGCTTATCGATACTGGCTCAGCCGTTACCATCATCCATACCCCATACCCTGAACACCATGCGGCGGCAGGCAAGGGTTGTGTGACCCTTAAAGGGTTTAACGGTGACACAACCACCGCATATACAGGGAAGGACACTGAACTTCACTTGGGAGGCCTCACCTGTAAGATCGCAGCACCTATGCTGATGACCACCCCTGACGGAAGGGAAATTTTAGGGGACTGATGTGTTGGATCAGTATGGTGCGGTGATAGATTATAATCAGGACTGTGTTTGGATGGGATTGGGAGATAAGGCAGGAGTGATGGAAATTTCAGATGCTCACTCAGTTTTTGCTATTAAAAAGATATGACGCTCCAGGGAACAAAAATGAAGCTGTGGCGAAAATAATTCGGGAACACCTAGCGGTGTTTGCCACGTGCAAGCATGACTGGAAAAATGGCAGGCGAGGAATCTATTGAGGGACTCCCCCACTCAATCACTAAACAGTACCCCATCCCAAAGAAGAGTCACCCTTACATCCGAGACACCATAAAATTCTTAGTCGAGCAGGGTGTTGTTAGGACCGGCACTTTCACGACCAATTCACCCACATGGTCAGTTAAAAAGCCTGATAGCAGCTGGCGACTGACTATTGATTACAGAAAGTTAAATTCTGTAACACCAGCCTGCTCACCAATAGTAAGAGAAACTCCTACAATATTATCTCAAATTCTTGCTGGTTCCAAGTACTTCTCGATTCTCGACATCACCAATGGATTCTGGAGTATCCCTGTTAAAGGGGAAGACCAGTACAAATTTGCGTTCACATTTGAGGACCAGAGCTACACCTGGAGATGCTTGCCTCAGGGGCTCCACAATGCCCCCACGATATTCTACAAAAGAATGGCTGCAATTTTAAAAGACTTTTCCTGCCCTACCTGCTTGCTGCAGTACCTAGGCGACCTACTCTTGGCAACCGACAGCATGGAGGAGCATCTGTACCTTTTGCATGAACTTTTGACATTGTTGGCTCAGGCGGGACTGAAGGTGAATCCCGTAAGGCTCAATTAGTAAAAGAACGGGTCACCTTTCTAGGAGTATCCATTTCTCCAGAGGGATCTTCCCCTGGCTCTCACAAGGTGGAGATAATACAGCGACTGCCATTACCCACTTCGAAAACAGCCCTACGATCATTCTTGGGTTTGGTGGGGTACCAAAGGAACTTTATTCCAGGCTTTGCAGAGCATGCAAAGCCCCTGTATAATTTAATAAAACTGCAGGGTGATGACAAATGCCCGGCATGGACTGATACCCACACCCAGTCTGTGGCTAAATTAAAAACTGCAGTGATACAGGCCGCATGTCTGATCCCTCCTGACCCCAACAGTCCTTCCATTTGATGGTTAGGGCCACAGAGCGAAGCCTCACTGCAGTTCTGTGCCAAATGCGAGCTAAACGACTTCAGCCCATTGCATATGCGTCTCAAATCCTGCAGGGGGCAGAAAAGACATATACCGCATGCGAGCGCCACCTACTGGCTGTCTTCTGGTTGGTACATCACTTTACTTTTATTACTGGGTTACAGGCTACAATCCTGCACAGCAGACACACACCTCTGAAACTACTGATGAAACCTGGAGATTCGCTAGTTTCCTCGCAGCGCCTCAGCAAATGGATATTGGAATTTATGGAAAGAGACATTGATACCATTTCCAAACCCACCACCTTGTTGCCACAATTTCTGATCTATGAGGGGGACTCGCATGAATGTCCGCTGCCCCTGATTAACTTTGAGACTCATCCTGTACAGAAAGAGCCCCAGATATCTACATCGATGGGTCCTCATATCACATTGAAGGATCCCCTCACACCGGATATTCTGTGGTATTGCCAGAAAGAACCATCCAGCGAAGATGCAACAGACAGTCTTCACAATATCCAGAAATCACCGCACTTCTAACTGCTGTGAAGGAAACCTCAGATAGACCCATTGAATATTTGGTCTGATAGTGCCTATGCTATAAACACCATGCTCTCCCTGCCCCTATACCACAAAAATGACTATTGTATGATAGACGGTAAGGCCCTGGTCCATGGGCCCTGGTTACACCTGCTCTGGTCATACCTTAAACAGCGATCCCAGCCCTGCTTCATAGGAAAGGTAGTAGCCCATAGAAAAGAGGATCCACATAGTGAGGGAAATTCCAGAGCAGACAGAGCAGCCAAGGACGCTGCGATTAATGGAAAGCTAGAGGATATAATTGTTGAGCCCTGCAATGCTGTTAGCAAGGCCTCCCCAAAAGGTCACCGAGATTTAAAATCCCTGCAGCAGCAATACTGGTCATATGCTGGTGTAAGCGTCTGGCACGAGGAAGACAGACCCCTTCCTCAGGACACCAAGGCAGCCTGCTTGCACATTGCACAGGAGGGCACAAGCAGGATATCATCAGGAGGAGCTGGCTGCAGTGGCACAAACCTTTCAATGACCTCAGTGGATCATGAAATGTTACTGCAAAGCCACACTCAACCTTATCCTGCTGTGCCACTCATTACATCACCATGCATAGAAACATAGAAACATAGAAAATAGGTACAAGAGTAGGCCATTCGGCCCTTCAAGCCTGCATGACCATTCAATAAGATCATGGCTGATCATTCCCTCAGCACCCCTTTCCTACTTTTCTCCATACCCCTTGAACCCTTGAGCTGTAAGGGCCATATCTAACTCCCTCTTGAACATGTCCAATGAACTGGCATCAACAACTCTCTACGGTAGGGAATTCCACAGGTTAACAACTCACTGAGTGAAGAAATTTCTCCTCATCTCAGTCCTAAATGGCCTACCCCTTATCCTAAGACTGTGTCCCCTGGTTCTGGACTTCCCCAACATCAGGAAAATTCTTCCCGCATCTAACGTGTCCAGTCCCCTCAGAATCTTATATGTTTCTATGAGATCCCCTCTCATCCTTCTAAACTCCAGTGTATAAAGGCCCAGTTGATCTAGTCTCTCCTCATAGGTCAGTCCAGCCATCCTGGGAATCAGTCTGGTGAACCTTCGCTGCACTTCCTCAATAGCAAGAATGTCCTTCCTCAGATTAGGAGACCAAAACTGAACACAATATTCCAGGTGAGGCCTCACCAAGGCCCTGTACAACTGCAGCAAGACCTCCCTGCTCCTATAGTCAAATTCCCGAGCTATGAAGGCCAACATACCATTTGCCTTCTTCACCGCCTGCTGTACCAGCATGCCAACTTTCAATGACTGATGTACCATGACACCCCTCGTTGCACCTCCCCTTTTCCTAATCTGCCGCCATTCAGATAATATTCTGCCTTCGAGTTTTTGCCCCGAAGGTGGATAACCTCACAGTTATCCACATTATACTGCATCTGCCATGTATGTGCCCACTCACCTAACCTGTCCAAGTCACCCCGCAGCCTCTTAGCGTCCTCCTCACAGTTCACACTGCCACCCAGTTTAGTGTCATCTGCAAACTTGGAGATATTACACTCAATTCCATTATCTAAATCATTAATATATATTGTAAAGAGCTGGGATCCCAGCACTGAGCCCTGCGGCACCCCACTAGTCACTGCCTGCCATTCTGAAAAGGACCCGTTCATCCTGACTCTCTGCTTCCTGTCTGCCAACCAGTTCTCTATCCACGTCAGTGCATTACCCCCAATACCATGTGCTTTGATTTTGCACACCAATCTCTTGTGTGGGACTTTGTCAAAAGCCTTTTGAAAGTCCAAATACACCACATCCACTGGTTCTGCCTTGTCCACTCTGCTAGTTACATCCTCAAAAAATTCCAGATGATTTGTCAAGCATGATTTCCCTTTCATAAATCCATGCTGACTTGGACCGATCCTGTCACAGCTTTCCAAATGCGTTGCTAGCTATTTCATCTTTAATAACTGATTCCAACATTTTCCCCATGACTAATGTCAGGCTAACCGGTCTATAATTACCCGTTTTCTCTCTCCGTCCTTTCTTAAAAAGTGGTGTTACATTAGCTACCCTCCAGTCCATAGGAACTAATCCAGAGTCGATAGACTGTTAGAAAATGATCACCAATGCATCCACTATTTCTACGGCCACTTCCTTAAGTACTCTGGGATGCAGACTATCAGTCCCTGAGGATTTATCGGCCTTCAATCCCATCAATTTCCCTAACACAATTTCCCGCCTAATAAGGATATCCTTCAGTTCCTCCTTCTCACGAGCTCCTCGGTCCCCTAGTACTTCCGGAAGGTTATTTGTGCCTTCCTTCGTGAAGACAAAACCAAAGTATTTGTTCAACTGGTCTGCCATTTCTTTGTTCCCCATTATAAATTCACCTGAATCTGACTGCAAGGTACCTACGTTTGTCTTCACTAATCTTTTTCTCTTCACATATCTATCGACGCTTTTGCAGTCAGTTTTTATGTTCCCGGCAAGCTTCTTGTTATACTCTATTTTCCCCCTCCTAATTAAACCCTATGTCCTCCTCTGCTGAATTCTAAATTTCTCCCAGTCCTCAGGCTTGCTGCTTTTTCTGGCCAATTTATATGCCTCTTCCTTGGATTTCACACTATCCTTAATTTCCCTTGTTAGCCAAGGTTGAGCCACCTTCCCCTTTTTATTTTTACTCCAGGCAGGGATGTACAATTGTTGAAGTTCATCCATGTAATCTTTAAATGTCTGCCATTGCCTATCCACCATCAACCCTTTAAGTGTCATTCGCCAGTCTAGTCTAGCCAATTCACGTCTCATATCATCGAAGTTACCTTTCCTTAAGTTCAGGACCCCAGTATCTGAATTAACTGTGTCACTCTCCATCTTAATAAAGAATTCTACCATATTATGGTCACTCTTCCCCAAGGGGCCTCGCACAACAAGATTGCCAATTAGTCCTTTCTCATTACACATCACCCAGTCTACAATGGCCAGCCCTCTAGATGGTTCCTCGAAATATTGGTCTAGAAAACCATCCCTAATACACTCCAGGAAATCCTCCTCCACCGTATTGCTACCAGTTTGGTTAGCCCAATCTATATGTAGATTAAAGTTGCCCATGATAACTGCTGTACCTTTATTACACGCAAACTTAATTTCTTGTTTCATGCTGTCCCCAACTCTCTACTACTGTTTGGTGGTCTGTACATAACTCCCACTAATGTTTTCTGCCCTTTGGCATTCCACAGGCTCCACCCATACAGATTCCTTATCATCTAAGCTAATGTCCTTCCTTACTATTGCATTAATTTCCTCTTTAACCAGCAATGCTACCCCACCTGCTTTTCCTTTCTCTCTAGCCTTCGTGAATGTTGAATACCCCTGGATGTTGAGTTCCCAGCCGTGGTCACCCTGGAGTCATGACTCCGTGATGTCAATTATATCACATTCATTAATTGCTGCCTGTGCAGTCTTCCATACCCTTCCCTACCCTGCTCCTACACATCATTACTCAAACCAACCTACCTTGCACCTCGACCCATCCCTCTCTCTCTAGCTACATTATCACCTCCACATCTCACTAGCCACCCCTTATACTCACCCTCATTCTTGTGCAATCACACCAACTAACAATACACAAGTGCTAGGCACTTGGGTCTTTTAGCCAATGTTCATGTCAAGTTTCTGTTAATGTGTTGTCAAACATAGAAATCTTTATTTTCAACATATTGGGCTAGAAATTGGGGCACTTAATTTTGAAAAGTTGAAAAAGTAGCACCAAGTGCCAAGCCATACTCTCCTCCAGCGATATTGTGATTTAGCGTTCCAAGAGGGAAGTGGAGTGCGAAATCAAGCGGTACCCACTTCTCCTAGAGCAATAAAGTCCAAGAGCGGGGTGGTAGCGGCAGAGCGCTAAACAACTTTGAGAGCATTGATAAAGGCATCAGAGGCTGCTTCCCTCGCTTAAGGGAAGATCCAATGATGGTGCACAAGCCAATTGTCAGCAGTTCTGTTTTGCACGGTGACCTACACGACTGCCATTAAAGTCCCATACACTCTCACAAAGTGGAGGGCTTGGACATCTTGCACCAGTGAAACACGAAAATCTTTGCGCAGGCACCAGACTGGTGCAAATAATAAAGGTTGCGCTAGCTAAAATCTATTCCCTTTAATTAGCCCTCCCCAAGCGACCAACCGAGTTCACAACATCTCCTCTTGCTGGCGTTGTCAGCGCGAGACGTTACAACAGGCGGCGAGAGTCAATTTTACATCTGGGGTGATAACGGGGAGCTGCGCACTTTATGACATCACGATCTGTGAGGCACTTGAGACCCAGGCGCTACGAGTTAGCACCAGCTTTAACCCAACACTGAAGTTCACAGGTATAACTGCATTTGCCGCGCCCAGTTGCTAACCCTTAGTGCCTCGTTAGTGCCACCGCACCCCCCCACACACCCCTGGTGCTAACGGGAGGCGCTAACCGAACAAATTTCTAGCCATTGCCTTCTTGGAGATTTGTGTGCAGCTTTGGAAGTGGCTTAATGAGTTGTAATGAATGGTGAGACATAAGGGTACCTCCCGCAATGGTGATGAATGTAAAAGGAATGGCTTTGGCATTGTGCAGATGCTTTATGGTGTTGATGTGGGGTGGTGCCAACCTGGCGCATCATGTGGCAGCCAGAGTGTACAGCGTCAAGTGAAGTAAATCTGGCCATGGTGAGGTAATCTATTGCCTTCTGGGCAGCAATGTGGTCATATGTTGATGTCCTCTGTTTGGTCCAGAATCAAGTGATTGTGGAGAAGGTTGGTGTTGTTGCTAGTGTGCCTGATGATGTTGGTGTTGGGGCTGATCGTGGTGGGATTCTGTGGACCAAGGTGAGATTATTTTCAAGGGCACCAATCCTGCTGGAATAGATGGCAGCTGGAAGTTGAGAAAACAGAAGTGATCTGTCAATGGTGAGATAGGTTGTTCCAAGGAAGTGACAGTGGATAGAGAGTATACTCCAAACACTTTCAAACTGCATAAAGCTCAAAAGTATATTCCAAATCCTGAAGGCGCCAGCTTCTAACATTCGAAAGTGAACAGCTGTGAAATGGTAGCTTATATACCAGTTTTGCAGCTGTCAGCTATTCAAAGCAATGGAGACTCACTGAAAACGCAACGTAATTACCTGACCTGATAACGAGCGACGGGAAGCTCGTGAGAAAATTGGAAAAATGGTTAGTAGCTGTTAAAATGCTGCTTAAATACCTTTAAACACCCTCTTAAGTATTTCAATTGGCTCACCCGTCGCTTAGTGCCAGATCTGCTAAACGTAGGCAGAGCTGGCACTTGGGAACTTACACGGAGACGGGTTCAGAGGGGGATTCCACCCCACTTTTAGACAACAGACCCGCCTCTGAACCCACCCTCCGAGCGCCGGCAAACTTCAACCCCTAGTAGTTTCTATGTAATTCTGTCTAACTCTGTATTGGCTCACTAGCAAAAAAAAAGTTACTATTGAAAATCAAGCCACAGCTCCATCTAGGGTATTTATTTAATGTTTCACAAAGGAATAGCAGCTAGTTAAAAATCCAATTTAATATAAACTTTTCTAACTGATTATTTTTATTCAATTTTTTTAAGCAGCACAAGCTGATAGTCTATCAGTTTATCATTCACTTAATAGAAGTAAATTCAAATCAACTTATAGCATTGCTTTGATCATTTAATTTCACTTTTCCTCCATGTCTTTGTGTTTTACAATGTGAGGTAGATATTACTTAGGTACCTTGAGTTAAGCTCTGCATGTTTTTCTGCTCCATTTGCTGCTCTTTCCCTCTAACCTGTTCTTTGTTTTGTGAGTGACGATTCCTGCAGTTTGGATTCTCAACTCTTCTCTTTGCTGGCACATGGAGATTTTCATGTCAACAATTACTATGTAAGACTGTGATGTCTCAGTCATTACTTCAAAAATCAAACAATAGAGAGGCCTGGCCGTGTACGTACACAAATCTTTGAAGATGGCAGGACAAGTTGAGAAGGCTGTTAAAAAGCTAACCTTTATAAAACACTGGATAGGCCCCACTTGGAGTGTTGTTTCCAATTCTGGGCACCACACTTTAGGAAGTATGTCATGGCCCTGGAGAGGGTGAAGAGGAGATTTACTAGATTGGTGCCAGGGATAAAAGACTGCAGTTATGTTAATAGACTAGAGAAAATCCTTAGAGCAGAGAAGGTTGACGGGAAATTTAATAGAGGTGTTCAAAATCCTGAAGGGTTTTGATAGTGTAAATAAGAAGAATCTGTTTCCAGTGGCACAAGTAGCAGTAACCAGAGGAGGCAGATTTAAGGCAAAAGAACCAGAGAGAAAAAAAAATTACACATCCAGTTGTTATGATCTGGAATGCACTGTCTGAAAGAGTGGTGGAAGCAGTTTCAATAATAACTTTCAAAACAGAATTGGGATAAATACTTGAAGGGGATAGTTTTCCAGGGTGATGGAAAAGAGCTGACACAGGCATGATGGGCCGAATGGCCTCCTTCTGTGCTGTATCTATAGTGTATGTAGACACCTTTAGTAATGATTCCATGAGGCAGAGTATGATACTAAAACTTTGTAGACCTGTAGTCCTTTATTTGCAGCTCCTCGAGTGAGGACACCAAGCTGTGAGCTCCTTTTTATACTGGGTTACCTGCAGTGTGCAGGTGACCTTTAGGTCTCCAACAGCAGCACCCTCTGGTGTACAGGTAAGGTGTGTACAGTGTAAGGGTACATTCAGTGTTGCATAACAGTGTTGCAGACATCGCACAGTAAACAGGCATGTACATACAAAAGTATAATTCTATGATTCTATATAGATATGCAATACAATAATATAGCATTAGGTCAGAAACAGTATTTGCAAATATCTGCATACATCTTACACACTATTCCAAAATATACATAAATGCCTCAGTCATAATTATTGTCCTGGCTCCCTATTACTGTTTAAACAATGTAAATTCACCAGCCAAGCAACGAAAAATAGTTCAGCATTAAATAGGATTTGATTACATTTCTCAGGGATTTAACAAAATATTCATTCTAAGAAATAAGTCAGACATAAAAGCAACATTGGTCTTTCTTAGCCTGACAGAATCATCAATCTGACGTCTGCTGCAATCAGTTTATTAAAAAGCTCAATAAAACACAGAGAAAGACCAATAGTCGACCACGTTATAATGAAGACAACTGACCAAAATCTACCAGCTCTCACACTGACGCTTCAGGATGGCTGCCATGTACACTCTGCTATACTGCCCAGTTGATTAGCACGCAAGACCAAAATTCTTATCAAAACCCTTGGCTTGCTTTAAGCTGGAGTGAAAGTTTGTATTCTACGGGCTAGATTTTCGATTTTCAGCAAAAAAGGTCATTTTACCCCAATATTATTGCTTTTGCTGTGCTACCATTTTCAGGCCTACCTTTCAGCCTTTACCTCTGCAATGACACATCAGTAAAATTGGCATTACATGTGGATTCACGGCGCAAACCGCAAGTTTCAGCAACTTTAGGCCGAAGGCCGGTAGCCTTGAGGGGGGGGGTGGGGGGGGGAACAAAATAAATTTGCAAAAAACAGAAAAAAAAGCATTCACAAATCATTCAAAAACACTTACCTAATAAATCACTGCAAAATTATTTAAAAATAAAAATTTTTACTTAGCTTTTTGCAGGTCTTCATACTTACCGCTGCTCAAAGGGCTGTACTGACAGGTTTCACCTTGTTGGAATTGTGGGCGTGGCGTATGGGTCCCGACAGAGCCAAAAGAATGATGACAATGCAATCCGCAGCATTGCATGTCGTTTCACGTCGCCGCTCCTCTCTCCAGCATTACGTGAAAGTGTCGCTGCGAAGAGGGGGCCTAGGATCCCGCTGACTGGGTTTTCGCCGCAAAGGGTCAAATCGTGGCGAAAACCCAGTCGCAAAGTCAGCCAAAATCTAGCTGTAAGTATGCATTCCATGCTGGGAGCTCACTAAGAATGTGCAATTAGGGTCAACCCTGAAAGATCCAGCAGGGTTGGCCATGTGCAGTACGTACCACGTGCAAAGCCCACTGCACAGCATTTACTCTGAGGAAGCCATTGGCCTTCCTAATCAAATAATATTAAATACTGAATTACAGACATATTGTCGTCTGCATTTCTGTTTCCAAGGATTTCAAACTAACTTCTTATATAGATCAAGGGTTGATAACTCAAACAGAGTTCAAAGTTGTGATGATCTTAAATGCATTCTTTTAATAATATGGTACCTTGCTATCATTGAGACTCTTACCTATATGTTTAAGGCCTCAGTTTTTTTCTCATATGATGCTGGAACACATTGTAATGTAAATTCATTTCCTAAGATTCCCTGAAGTTGGCAGGCCAAGTAGATAAGGTGGTTAAGGCGGCATACGGAATGCTTGTCTTTATTAGCCGAGGCATAGAATATAAGAGCAGGGGAGTTATGCTTGAGCTGTATAAAACACTGGTTAGGCGACAGCTGGATTACTGGAGTACTGCGTGCAGTTCTGGTCACCAATTACAGGAAGGATGTGCAGAGATTTACGAGGATGTTGCTTGGAGTGGAGAATTTTAGCTATGAGGGCAGATTGGATAGGCTGGGTTTGTTTTCCTTGGAACAGAGGAGGCTGAGGGGAGAACTCATTGAACTGTATAAAATTATGAGGGGCGTAGATATAGTGGATAGAAAGGACCTATTTCCCTTAGCAGAGAGGTCAACAACCAGGGGAATAAATTTAAAGTAATTGGTAGAATGTTTAGAGGGGATTTGAGGGGAAATTTCTTCACGCAGAGGGTTGTGGGGTTCTGGAATTCACTGCCTGAAAAGGTGGTAGAGGCAGAAACCCTCACCACATTTAAAAAGTACTTGGATGGGCACCTGAAGTGCCGTAACCTGCAGGGTTACGGACCTAGACCTGGAAAGTGGGATTAGGCTGGATAGCCTCTTGTTGGCCGGCATGGACACGATGGGCCAAAATGACCTCCTTCCGTGCTGTAAACTTCTATGATTCTATGAACATTGCAAACAAATTTTGCTAGATGTTGTAAATTTAAAATATAATTTGCTGTTAACCTTTTTGCCGCAGTGACCAATTTTGTCCTTTGAACAAGATTGAGATTGGTAAACGAGATGGACAAGAGTTAAGAAATTCAATTTTTTGGTTTCTCTTTAAAAATCAATGGGAGTTAGGGCTTGAGCCTTGCTTTGCACAGGAGACTGATGTTTACAAAGTTTTGTTTTGTTAATTCAACTTATTCAGTGTTTGGTCCTTGCTTCTCCACGATTTTCAAATGCACTGTACCAACGTCACGGAAGATCAGATGACAGGTTGCACAAACTATTGGAGTATGGCATGACTTAGTATAGTGGTAGCTTCCTACCATTTGTGCGAAAAGTATCACATGGTTGGTGCAAGCGTATGTTTTGATACAGCCAAAATTGAAACCTCCTTTGTACATTATTGTGATATCTTCACAGAGCACAGCATACACAGCTTCCTAACGTGGCAGGCAGCTCTCTCGGAAGCCTCCGGAATCTGCCTGGTTCTGTTTATTATTAACTCTGCAGTTGCAGTACACAATACGTCCACATCCACAGTGTGGTGCTACAAACATTACAAGCTTACAGACATTACACTACTCCCTCCGTAATGAAGAAGTTATTATAACAAACATCATACATAATTTTCATGTTTATACATAACACAGGATATAAACTTTTTTTTCATATTTACAAATTTAACTTCACCACTTGTTTTCTGTTTTGAAGAGGATACCTTCGCTCTCGAACAGAACCTTCCAAACATGGCGTTGAATCTAAACTCATTCGAGGCTCATCCTGAGGAACGTTTTCCTCCACGGAACTTCCTTGATTTTCATTTGAACTCACTCTAACTTCAGGCTCTTTGTTTTCCTGACTCGGACTCAGACTTTCATTCTGATTCTCTCCTGGATTTGTTTCCAGTACATTGGATTTACAATTTGCTACTGGTGTATCAAAACTATCTGATGAGTCAGAAATAATTGAATCATTCCCACCTTCAACTCTTTCCATGTCTGTAGGTAAAATATGATTAATATGAACAAACCTAACCTGTCCATTATCAAACATCTTTACCAAATATGTGCGAGGACCACATATCTTCACCACTCTTCCTGGTAACCACTTTAACCATTTATGGTGATGGTTCTTCTGGTTTAATTTCACACTTCTCTCTTTTACTTTACCTCTATCATGATTCTCTTTCTGTCTTAATTGTGTCTCTTCTACGGACTGTGCCAAATTTGGCTTTAACAACGAGAATCTGGTTCGTGGCTGTCGTTTGAGAAACAACTCTGCTGGTGTTCTACCAGTAGTTGTATGAGGAATATTTCAATATGTAATCAAAAAATTAGTCAATTTGTGATCCAATGACAACTGTCGTTTCCTTGGATTTGGATCTAACATTTGTTTTATGAGGGCACTTTTTACAATTTGTATAGTGCGCTCTGCTACACCATTCGAAGCAGGATGGTATGGTAGAACCTTGGTATGTTTCACATCATTTTTGCTCATGAATTGTGCAAATTCTTCTGAATGAAATTGTGGTCCATTATCCGAAACAATTTCTTCAGGGAGGCCAAATGAAGAAAATAATTTTCGTAAAATGTCCAATGTTTTACTTGTTGTTATTTTCCACATTGGAAACACCTCAACCCACTTCGAATGGCTATCAATCACAATAAACAATTCTTGTCCTTCCAACTCAGCAAAATCAATATGTAGCCTTTGCCACACCCTGGGAGGCCATTTCCATGGCTGTAATGGTACTGGTGGGGGTTGCTTGCTTACCGATTGACATGTCGTACACTGATTCACGATGTACTCTATATTATTATCAAGACCTGGCCACCATAAATAAATGCGTGCAAAACTCTTGGTCAAGCACATTCCCAGGTGCTGGTCATGAAGATCTCCGAATAATTTGGACCTGAATTTATTTAGTATAACCACTCTTGCAAACCACATGATGCAATCTTTATCGACTAATAATTCATTCCTATGAATGTTGAATGGATGTGTATCTTTATCTGGTACCTGGTTTGGCCATCCATTTGCAATATACTCGTACACCTTTGACATCACTGGGTCACGTTTGGTTGCTCTACCAATCACTTCAGCTGTGACTGGCAGTTCATCAATGTATGAAAATAAAACACTTCTTCCCTATCGGGTGTAACTTGTGATGGGGAAGGCAATCTAGACATAGCATCAGCATTACTGTGATCAGCTGATCGTCTGTATTCAATATCATATGTATATGCTGACAAAATCAAAGCCCAACTCTGCATTCGGGCTGCAGCTAATGTTGGAACTGGGGACTTGGGATGGAGGATTGCTGTTAGGGGCTTATGGTCCATAACAATGGTAAACTTATGACCATGCAAGTATTTGTGAAACTTCTTAACCCTAAAAATTAATGCCAAAACTTCCCTTTCAATTTGCGCATAATTACTCTCACTGGCACTGAGAGTGCATGAAGCAAAAGCAATTGGTCTCTCCTCCCCACTACATGATACATGAGAGATCACTGCCCCAACTTCATATGGAGAGGCATCACATGCTCGCTCCATCTCCTTAGATATGTCACAGTGAACTAACATGCTGCTCTCTACCAATTTGCTTTTACACTCCTTGAATGCTGTATCGCATTCTTTTGACCACTTCCAATGGACATGTTTTTTCAAAAGTTCATTCAGTGGATGTAATACTGTAGCTAAATTTGGTAGGAACTTCCCATAATAGTTCAAAAGACCCAAGAATGAACGAAGTTCAATGACATTCCTGGGAGTAGGTGCATTTCTAATTGCATCCAATTTTTCCATGGTTGGATGTAAACCATCTTTGTCTACTCTGTACCCTAAGTACTGCACTGAGTTTTTAAATAATTCACACTTATGAGCAGACACTTGTAATCTGTGCTTCTCTTGCTGTTTGAGGACTTCAGTCAATATGTTATTATGAATGTGCCTATTTGGTGCTGAAATTAGTATGTCATCCAAATAACATACTACCCCTTCAATACCTTGCAAAATCTGGTTCATCACCCCTTGGAATATGGCAGGGGTGGAAGACACTCCAAATGATAGCCTATTAAATTGATATAGGCCTAGATGAGTATTTATAATCAAACACTACTTGGACTCCTCATCTAGTTCAAGCTGTAAGTAGGCATTCGTAAGATCCAGTTTTGAGAAGATCTGACCACCTGTCAAAGTTGTGAACAAATCTTCTATATTCGGCAATGTATTGGGGACATTACACTCTAGAACCTGGTTTACGGTTACTTTATAATCACCACACAATCTTACCTTACCATCGGACTTAGGTACAACAACAATGGGTGTAGCCCAATTACATCGATCTTTCTTACAAATAATGTTCTCAGTCTCTAGTCTTTTGAGTTTTTGCTCAATTTTCTCCTTGAATGCATATGGTATGGAAGGTGGCTTGTAGTAAACCGATCTAGTGTCCTTCTGTACCCTGACACTCGCCTTGAAGCCTTGGATCGGACTGCCCGTTTCGCAGAACACCTTCAGATACTTCTTGATAACCTCATCCGTTGATGAAAATCTCGCTTCCACACAGAAAATCTTACTCCAATCCAGCTTCAGTGAGCTCAACCAATTTCTTCCTAGTCTCCCTTCACTACTATTAGAGGCAAGTTCTGAAATTGATCTTTATATTTCACCAGTACAGTGATACAACCTACCACAGGAATTTTCTCTCCCGAGCAGCCTTGCAGCTCTATCTTGGATTTCTCCAATTGGAAATCACGCAATTTGTTGAGGTACAGCGACTCCAGTACTACACTCACGGATGCACCTGTGTCAATTTCTATTGGTATTTTGAATCCCGCAACATCTATGTGGATTTTGATGCTTTCCGAATCGCTGTCCGTTAACCTTGTGCTCCTGATGACGTGTAACTCGAACATCTCCTCGTCCTGTTGTTGTTCTTCCATGCTATGTAATCTCTTGGGATTTCTACTCATAGCTTTGAATGCTGGACTCATAGCTTTAAAAACTGGTTACCCTTCAGTCGGCATGTCTTCGCAAGATGCCCAGTCTTCCTGCAGAAGAAACACTCTGCCTTCACATATGGACAACTGTGTTGTCCCAGGCACCTATAGCACAACTTCGAAGCTCTGTTAGAATTTCCAGTTTCTGAGACTTTGGGCCCCCACCATCTTTTACTTTGAACCTGCAGGTGATTTACCTCGGTTGACTGACGACTGTAATTATTATTTAATTCTCGGGAATATTGTTCGGCCATGCCCATCGACCTCGCTATCTGAAAAGCAATCTCAAAAGTCAAGTCATCCGTCATCAATAACTTCCTTCTGATCGCATCATTTTTCACCCCACAAACAAAATGATCCCGTAATGCTCGGTTTTGAATGTTTCCAAAATTACAGTGCATCGATAGCTTTTTTAATGCTAAGATGTAATCACTGATACTTTCATCAACTTTTGATTCCGAATCCCGAAACAATAGCTTTCAGCAATTTCTAACGGTTTGGGGTTATAGTGCTGCTCCAGCTTCATTAAAATCTCTTTAAGCGTTGTGTCCTTTGGCTCGTCAGGCACAAGCAGATTTACAAGGGTTTCGTACAATGCCGGACCTGCCTCCGATAAGAAGATCGCTTTCTTACCTTCCAACATAGCCCGGTTCTGGACTGCATTGTCTGGAACTTCGATTTTGTTATTTGCAGTGAAATACATTTCTAGCCGATCCACATACACTTTAAAACGTTCCCGGTCGTGTTTATATTCCCCCAAATGTCCGATTACACCTGCCATTTTAATCTCTAGCTGTTCACACCATGTGCTGTATTTTACCTCGGATTTTGTAGCTTTTTTCCAAAGACAGAAACTTCCAAAGTCTCTCCGTCGGCTGGCTGAATCCTTCCCCAACAAAATTTAAGCTTTAAATCATCCGAAAAATCCCATCTCATCGCCAAATGTGATATATTCACAGAGCACAAGCACACACAGCTACCTACATGGCAGGCAGCTCTCTCAGAAGCCGCTGGAATCTTCCTGGTTCTGTTTATTATTAACTCTGCAGTTGCAGTACACAAGACGTCCACATCCACAGTGTGGAGCTACAAACATTACAAGCTTACAGACATTACAATTATTTATAACCAACAGAATTATTTAATATTTCTGAGAACTTTCTGTTCCTCGGCAAGCAGCAACATAAATATTGGTCTCGCACTATAAACAGAATTAAAGTTAAATGAAAGATATAATGAATAAGTTACAAATCTTTCCAAAAGCTTGTTTCTCTTGTTTATAAATTTATTTGCTTTATTTTTTTTTAAATACAGCCTTTTATTATGGATGAATACTTCTGCTAAATACCATAATATACCAATATAATACAGATATGGATATAAATGATAACAATTCTCAGCTTACAAATTATACTTTAACGTATTTAAATACTTTTTTAGGTATGTGTAACCAATAGGGGTTATTCCCCAATTTGGCATTCCAAACGGGAAGCAGCATTTGCAGGGGTGCAGGTTGGGAAATTGCAGATCAGCTGCTTGTAACTTTTCATTCATTAAAATAAATGATGGACTATTACTGGCTGCAAGTTTGTTTTCGACACAGAGAGGTCTTAAACGGAGTGGAGTTAAACAGAGTGGTTTATTCGGGAACTTGAAAAGAGTGGGAATTTCTGGCAGCACACCTGCATGGGAGCAGCAGTGGGAGCTGAGGCGGAGGCTTTAAAGGCAAAGCTTAGCAGGCAACATTCGAAAGGGACATCAGAGTTTAAAAGTGATGTTGGCACAAGGGAAGTAGCTGATTGGTGAGTGTTTTTTTTTCTCTGTTAAGCTAGTACTTAGTCTTTAAATAAAGCTTAGTTAAATCAGCTGATTGCTGAGTAGTTGCTGGGTGTGTTTTGCTAACGTTTAGAGTTTGGTTCTGCTTGATAGTTCTGAGTGTAACTCGAGGGATGGCAAGGCAGCTCAGTCCTGTGGATTGCACATCCTGTGGCATGTGGGAAATTGTGGATGCTTCGCGCAGCCGGGATGACCACGTGTGCAGGAGGTGTCTCCAGCTGCACCAACTCGAGCTCCGTGTTTTGGAGCCTGAGCGGCGGCTGGAGTCACTACAGTGCATCCGTGAGACCGAGAGCTACGTGGATAGCATGTTTCTAGAGGTGGTCACCCCGCAGTTTAAGAGTGTGCAGGCAGATAGGGATTGGGTGACTGCCGGACAGAAGAGGAGGACTAGGCAGATAGTGCAGGAGTCCCCTGAGTCCATCTCGCTCTCCAACTGGTACGCTGTTCTGAGTACCGGTGAGGGCGATGGTGGCTCTGAGGAGTGCAGCCAGAGCCAAATCCACGGCACCCGGCACCACGGATGGCTCAGCTGCACGGGGGCGGGGGATGAAGAAGAATGGAAGAGCTTTAGTGGTAGGGGATTCAATAGTCAGGGGAGCAGACAGGCGTTTCTGTGGCTGCAGACGTGATAGTATGTTGCCTCCCTGGTGCCAGGGTCAAGGATGTCACTGAGCAGCTGCAGGGCATTCTGCGGGGAGAGGGTGAACAGCCAGAGGTCGTGGTCCATATCAAGACCAATGACATAGGTAGGAAGAGGGATGAGGTCCTGCAGGTGGAGTTTAGGGAGCTAGGAGAGAGATTAAAAAGCAGGACCTCAAAGGTAGTAATCTCTGGATTACTCCCGATGCCACGAGCTAGTGAGTACAGAAATAGGAGGATAGAGCAGATGAATATGTGGCTGGAGAGATGGTGTGGGAGGGCTTTAGTTTCCTGAGGCATTGGAACCGCTTCTGGGGGAGGTGAGACCTGTACAAGTTAGACAGGTTGCACTTCAACATTGCCGGGACCAATACCCTCGCCGGGGGGTTTGCTAGTGCTGTTGGGGCGGGCTTAAACTAGCTTGGCAGGGGGATGGGAACCTGAAAATAGATTCAGTAGGGAGGGGAGTAAAGCTGGAATTAGAAAGCAAAAATAAAGAAAGTGAGTTTGAAGGAGAGCAGAAACAAGCAGGAAAAAAGGGTAAAAAAAAATGTAAAGGCACTTTGCCTAAATGTACATAGCATTCGTAACAAAATAGATGAGTTGACGGCACAAATAGATACAAATGGGTATGATCTGATAGGCATCACAGAGACAAGGTTGCAAGGTGACCAGGACTGGGAATTAAATATTCAGGGGTTTTTGATAATCCAGAAGGACAGACAGAAAGGAAAAGGAGTTGGGGTAGCTCTATTGATAAAGGATGGAATCACTGCAATAGAGAGAAATGATAATGGCTCAAATGATCAGGATGTTGAAACAGTTTGGGTGGAGATAAGGAATGATAAAGGAAAAAAGTCAGTGGTGGGCGTAGCCTATAGGCCCCTAACAGTAGCAACTCTGTTGGTCAGAGTATAAACCAGGAAATAGTGGGGGCCTTGTAAAAAGGGAACAGCAATAATCATGGGTGATTTTAACCTCTATATTGATTGGACAAATCAAATTGGTCAGGGTAACCTTGAGGAAGAGTTCATCGAGAGCATAAGGAACAGGTTGCTTGAGCAATATGTAATGGAACCAACCAGGGGGAAGGCTATCTTGTATCTGGTCCTGTGTATTGAGACAGGATTAATAAACAATCTCCTTGTAAAGGATCCCCTTAGAATGAGTGATCATTGCATTGTTGAATTTCAAATTCAGATGGGCGGTGAGAAAATTGGATCTCAAACCAGCGTACAAGCATAAATAAAGGAGACTATGAAGGTATGAGGGCAGAGTTGGATAAAGTGGACTGGGAAAATAGATTAAAGTGTAGGACGGTTGATGAACAGTGACGTACATTTAAGGAGATATTTCACAACTCTCAAGAAAAATATATTCCAGTGAGGAGAAAAGGGTGTAAAAGTAAAGATAGCCATCCGTGACTAACTAAAGAAATAAAGGACGGTATCCAATTAAAAACAAGGACATACAAAGTGGCCAAAACTAGTGGGAAGACAGAAGATTGGGAAGCTTTTAAAAGCCAGCAAAGAATGACTAAAAAAATGATTAAGAAAGGAAAGATAGACTATGAAAGTAAACGATCACAAAATATAAAAACAAGAGCAAGAGTTTCTATAGGTATATAAAAAGGAAAAGAGTGGCTAAAGTAAATGTTGGTCCTTTAGAGGACGAGACCAGGGAATTAGTAATGGTGAACATGGAGATGGCAGAAACTCTAAACAAATATTTTCTATCAGTCTTTACGGTGGAGGACACAGATAACATCCCAACAGTGGATAGTCAAGGTGCTATTGTGGGGGAGGGGGGGGGGGGGAGGAACTTAACACAATCACAATCACTAAGGAGGTGGTACCCAGTAAGATAATGGGACTAAAGGCAGATAAATCCCCTGGAACTGATGGCTTACATCCTAGGATCTTAAGAGAAGTAGCGGCAGGGATAGTGGATGCATTGGTTGTAATTTACCAAAATTCCCTGGCTTCTGGGGAGGTCCCAGCAGATTGGAAAACCGCAAATGCAACAGCCCTATTTAAAAAAGGAGGCCAACAAAAAGCAGGAAACTATAGACCAGTTAGCCTAACTCCTGTGGTTGGGAAAATATTTGAGGTCATTATTTAAGAAATAGTAGCAGGACATTTGGAAAAGCATTATTCGGTCAGGCAGAGTCAGCATGGATTTATGAAGGGGAAGTCATGTTTGACAAATTTTCTGGAATTCTTTGAGGATGTAATGAACGGGGTGGATAAAGGGGAACCAGTTGGACTTCCAGAAGGCATTTGACAAGGTGCCAAATAAAAGGTTACTGCACAAGATAAAAGTTTACGGGGTTGGGGTAATATATTAGCATGGATAGAGGATTGGCTAACTAACAGAAAACAGAGAATCGGGATAAATGGTTCATTCTTGGGTTGGCAATCAGTAATAAGTGGGGTGCCGCAGGGATCAGTGCTAAGACCCCAACTATTTACTATCTATTAATGACTTGGAATAGGGGACCGAGTGTAATGTAGCCAAGTTTGCTGACGATACAAAGATGGGAGGAAAAGCAATGTGTGAGGAGGACACAAAAAATCTGCAAAAGGACATAGACAGGCTAAGTGAGTGGGCAAAAAGTTGGCAGATGGAGTATAATGTTGGAAATGTGAGGTTATGCACTTTGGCAGAAAAAAATCAAAGAGCAAATTATTATTTAAATCGAGAAAAATTGCAAAGTGCTGCAGTACACCGGGACCTGGGGGTATTGTGCATAAAACACAAAAGGTTAGTATGCAGATACAGCAAGTGATCAGGAAGGCCAATGGAATCTTGGCCTTTATTGCAAAGGGGATGGAGCATAAAATGCTGTGGGATGGAATCGAGAACACTCGAGTCAAAGGCAGAGTCTTTATTGAGGAGATCTTCAAAGTGCTCCTTCCATCGGGTCCTGACAGCCTCAGTGTCCTTGATGAATGTTTCCCCCGTTCTTGGCCAGGAGTGGGGTGGGGCCTTGGAAGTTTGGACCATAGGTGGCCTTAACTGCAGTGAAGAATCTTCACATATCGTGGCTGTTGGTCAGTTGTTGTATATCCAGTCCTTTCTCCATCCACCACCTGTTCTTTAGGTCCCGAGTTTTTTGTTGGACCTGAGACTTGAGCCGTCTGTAATGTTGTTTTGCAGCTTCCGAATTGAGCTGTTGCTTGAGGCTCAGAAATGCTTTGCGCTAGCGATCTATTAGTTCTTTGATCTCCTGATCATTTTCATCAAACCCGTCCTGATGTTTTCTGGTTGAGTGACCAAGTGTCTCTTCACAGGCACTGGTTATAGAGGCCTGGAGGGCAGACCTAGCGCTATGGGCATTCAGCATCTCAGGGTCATTAAGGCACGCCAGATTGGCTCTGAGGCGCTGGTTGTATAGGGCTCTCTTAGCTGGGTCTCTAAGTGCCCCGTCATTAACTTTTTTGCGGAACTGCTTCTGCTGTCCCCTCTGCTTTGGGGCAATGTTATTGTTGATGATGGATCGGATTAGGCGGTGGTCCATCCAGCAGTCGTCAGCTCCTGTCATAGCATGGGTGATGCACACATCCTTGCGATCCCTGGCTCAGACGATGACATAGTCAAGCAGGTGCCAGTGTTTGGAGCGAGGGTGTTGCCACGATGCCTTGTATTTGTCCCTCTGGCAGAACAAGGTATTAGTAATGAGGAGTTCATGTTCTAGACATTTTGTCAGGAGTAGAGTACCGCTGGAATTGGCTTTCCTTACCCCCTCTCTGCCAATCACACCTCCCCAGAGGGCTGTGTCTTTGCCAACCCTGGCATTAAAATCACCCAGGAGGATCAATTTGTCACCCGTGGGGACACGGGACAAGGATGTCTCGAGGTTGGAAAAAAACCCTCCTTAGCCTCATCCGTTGCATCGAGTGTGGGGGCATATGCACTGATGACTGTGGCACATTGGTTCCGAGATAGGGTGATACGGAGAGTCATGAGGCGTTCGTTGATCCCACAGTGGGAGTCTTTGAGGCGGTCGATCAGCTCATTCTTAACAGCAAAGCTGACTCCATGAGGGCGGCGTTCTGGCTCTGGTTTCCCTTTCCAGAAGAAGGTGTAACCTCCACCATGTTCCTTCAACCGGCCTTCCCCTGCCCGCCGTGTCTCGCTTAGGGCGACGATGTCAATGTCAAAACGTCTGAGTTCCCAGGCAACTATGGCAGTGTGGCGTTCTGGCCTGTTGCAGTTGGGATTGTCCATGAGGGTCCTGACGTTCCAGGTCCTGAACTTCTTACTGATGGAGTGGAAGATGCCTGTGCGTGAGTTCTTTTAACGTGGGGTGGCTGCTGCACACCGGCAACCACACGGGCTTAGCGGAGCAAGGTCTTGGTCCAGTGGCAAGGGGGTCCAAGACAACTGGAGACCAGGCACAGCTTGATAAGCCTATTGCCTACAGCAAAGTGTTGGCCGCAAGCTTGGTGCCGGGTAGCACCATTGATGGTAGATGGCCCGAGGCTAGGTTGGGGGGCAGGCATTAGGACTTCCAAAGTTATTTTAAAAGATTAAAAGTTGATAAAAGTTCCCAATTTATTTCAAAAGTTTCTAACAGTTGTTAAAAATCTAAGATGCAAATCAATAATAGATGAAAAAATGTGCCCAATTTTAAAAGTTTCTAAAAGTTGTTAAAATCAAAGCTGTAAGTTAATAATAGATGTTCAAAAGTATTTTGGTTGGTAGTCTAAAAAATAAGTTTTAAAAGTTCTCCCAAATTGTTTAATAAGTTTAAAAGTTGGCTAAAATTTTAAAAATTAATTAAAAGTTGGTTGGGAGTATGAGACGACGCCACGCCTCAGTCCCTTCAGTCGGCTCAGAGCCGGCCTCAGAGTCCCTTCGGTGGATTGAACGCCAGCCTTGGAGTCCCTTCGGCCATCCCCACATCCTTGAGTCCCTTTGGCAGGTCATTCCGGAGTCCCTTCGGCTGGCCAGATGCCCTCCGAATCCTGTGCAGAGACCCTTTGGTCCGAGCCATCTTAGAGCCTGTGTGTTTATGAGGTTATACCAAAAACATATAATTGCAATGAAGATAGGATAATCGGATAACCTAGCTGAAATTTTGGATGGTGGATGATTCAGCCAACGATAGAGACTTTGAGAGCTTCTCTGTTTTGATTAACAGCTACAAATACAAGGTAAATTGCAAACACACTTGGCTGAACTGTCAGAGTCCAGATGGCCACGCCTATGGGAATAGTAGGGCGCTTGGGGGAGTTTCAACGTGACGGTAAAAATTTCAGAGCGTATGTGGAGAAACTAGAAATGTTTTTCATCGCAAATAGTATCATCAAAGTCCCCAATGATGAAAGCCATAACCAGGTGATGTTGGAAAGAAAACGGCTATTTTCTTAACTGATTTGTTTTGGGGAATGAAGCTGAGCATGTTGAAGGGGTACTAGTGGGAGAGCACTTGGATGCCAGTGACCGTAATTCAGTCAGATTCAAGTTGGGTATGGATAAGGACAAGAATAGGCCTGGAATATAAGTTCCAAATTGGGGAAAAGCTAACTTTGCTAAATTAAGGAGTGATTTGGCCATAGTGGACTAGGAACTTGTGGGTAAATCAGTGTCGGAACAGTGGGAGGCATTTAAGGAGGAGACCCGGAAGGCTCAGGCCAAACATGTGCCCTTAAAGACATAGGCGGGGAAAAATAATTCTAGAGCCCCCGGATGTCTAGGAACTTACAGGGGAGGATTAAGAAAAAAAGGACACTTATGTCATATACCAACGGCTAAATACTATTGAATCTTTGGAGGAATATAGAAAGTTAAGAGGCAAAATTAAAAAGGATATTCGGAATGCTAAGAGAGAGCACGAGAAATGCTTGGTCAGTAAAATTAAGGAAAACCCTAAGATGTTCTATATTAAGAGTAAGAGGGTAACTAAAGTAAGGGTAGAGCCTATTAGAGACCATGAGGATAATCTTTGAGTAGAGGCGGACGATGTTGGAAGGGTTCTTAACGAATACTTTGCATCTGTTTTCATAAAGGAAAGGGGCAATGCAGATACTGCTATAGAGGAACAGTTTGATATTCTGGATGAAATAAGTAAAGTGAGATAGGAAGTATTGAGGGGTTTAGCAGCTTTGATAGTAGATAAGTCCCCAGGCCTAGATAAAATGCATCCCAGGCTGTTGAGTGAAGTAAAAGAGGAAATAGCAGAGGCCTTGACCATCATTTTCCAGTCCTCTTTGGATCTGGGCATGCTGCTGGAGGATTGGAGGACTGCTAATGTAGTACCGTTGTTTAAGAAGGGAGAAGGGGATAGGACAAGTAATAACAGGCCTATCAGCCTAACCTCAGTGGTAGGAAAATTATTGGAAAAAATCTTGAAAGACAGGATAAATCTGCATTTAGAAAGGCAAGGATTAATTAGGGACAGTCAGCACAGATTTAGAAACATAGAAATTTACAGCACAGAAGAAGGCCATTTTGGCCCATCGTTCAAAATTCAATTCAATCGGGTTAGTCAAATGCGATTTGTTAAGGGAAGATTGTGTTTGACTAACCTGATTGAATTTTTTGAGGAGGTAACCAAGAGGGTCGATGCGGGTAGTGCGTACGATGTAGTATATATGGATTTTAGCAAGACTTTTGATAAGGTCCCACATGTTAGACTGGTCATGAAGGTTAAAGCCCATGGGATACAGGACAACATAAGAACATAAGAATTAGGAACAGGAGTAGGCCATCTAGCCCTTCGAGCCTGCTCTGCCATTCAACAAGATCATGGCTGATCTGGCCGTGGACTCAGCTCCGCTTACCCGCCCACTCCCCGTAATCCTTAATTCCATTATTGGTTAAAAATCTATCTATCTGTGATTTGAATACATTCAATGAGCTAGCCACAACTGCTTCCTTGGGCAGAGAATTCCACAGATTCACAACCCTCTGGGAGAAGAAATTCCTTCTCAACTCAGTTTTAAATTGGCTCCCCTGTATTTTGAGGCTGTGCCCCCTAGTTCTCGTCTCCCCGACCAGTGGAAACAACCTCTCTACCTCTATCTTGTCTATCCCTTTCATTATTTTAAATGTTTCTATAAGATCATCCCTCATCCTTCTGAACTCCAAGGAGTAAAGACCCAGTCTACTCAATCTATCATCATAAGGTAAACCCCTCATCTCCGGAATCAGCCTAGTGAATCGTCTCTGTACCCCCTCCAAAGCTAGTACATCCTTCCTTAAGAAAGGTGACCAAAACTGCATGCAGTACTCCAGGTGCGGCCTCACCAATACCCTGTACAGTTGCAGCAGGACCTCCCTGCTTTTGTACTCCATCCCTCTCGCAATGAAGGCCAACATTCCATTCGCCTTCCTGATTACCTGCTGCACCTGCACAAAGTGACTAGTTGGATCCAAAATTGGCTTGGAGGTAGGAAGCAAAGGATAATGAAAATGGATGTTTTTGTGACTGGAAGGATGTTTCCAGTGGTTCCGCAGGGCTCAGTACTGGGTCCCTTGCTTTTTGTGGAATATATATCAACGATTTAGATTTGAATATAGGGAGTATGATTAAGAAGTTTGCAGATGACACTAAAATTGGCTGTGTGGTTGATAATGGAGAGGAAAGTCATGAGCTGCAGAAGGATATCAATCTACTGGTCAGGTGGGCAGAGCAGTGGCAAATGGAATTTAATTCAGAGAAGTGTGAGGTGATGCACTTTGGGAAGGCTAATAAGGAAAGGGTATACACATTAAGCGGTAGGCCACTTAATAGTGTAGATGAAACATAAAAACATAGAAACGTAGAAAATAGGTGTAGTAGTAGACCATTAGGCCCTTCGAGCCTGCACCACCATTCAAAAAGATGATGGCTGATTATTCACCTTAGTACCCCTTTCCTGCTTTCTCTCCATACCCCTTGATCCCTTTAGCCGTAAGGGCCATATCTAACTCCCTCTTGAATGTATCTAATGAACTGGCATCAACAACTCTGCGGAAGAGAATTCCACAGGTTAACAACTCTCCAAGTGAAGATGTTTCTCCTCATCTTGGTCCTAAATGGCTTACCCCTTATCCTTAGATTGTGACCCCTAGTTCTGGACTCCCCCAACATTGGGAACATTCTTCCACATCTAACCTGTCCAATCCCGTCAGAATTTTATATGTTTCTATGAGATCCCTTCTCATTTTTCTAAACTCCAGTGAATACAAGCCTAGTCGATCCAGTCTCTCCTCATATGTCAGTCCTGCCATCCCGGGAATCAGTCTGGTGAACCTTCGCTGCACTCCCTCAATAGCAAGAACGTCCTTCCTCAGATTAGGAGACCAAAACTGAACACAATATTCCAGGTGAGGTCTCACCAAGGCCCTGTACAGCTGCAGCAAGACCTCCCTGCTCCTATACGCAAATTACATAGCTATGAAGGCCAACATGCCATTTGCCTTCTTGACCGCCTGCTGTACCTGCATGCCAACCTTCAATGACTGATGTACCATGACACCCAGGTCTCATTGCACCTCCCCTTTTCCTAATCTGCTGTCATTCAGATAATATTCTACCTTCCTATTTTTGCCACCAAAGTGGATAACCTCACAGTTATCCACATTATACTGCATCTGCCATGCATTTGCCCACTCACCTAACCTGTCCAAGTCACCCTGCAGCCTCTTAGCATCCTCCTCACAGCTCACATCACCACGCAGCTTACTGTCACCTGCAAACTTGGAGATATTACTCTCAATTCATTCATCTAAATCATTGATGTATATTGTAAATCATTGGGGTCCCAGCACTGAGCCCTGCGGCATTCCACTAGTTACTGCCTGCCATTCTGAAAAGGACCCGTTTATCCCAACTCTCTGTTTCCTGTCTGCCAACCTGTTCTCTATCCATGTCAATACATTACCCTCAATACCATGTGCTTTAATTTTGCACACCAATCTCTTGTGTGGGATCTTGTCAAAAGGCTTTTGAAAGTCCAAATACACCACATCCAGTGGTTCTCCCTTGTCCACTCTACACGTTACATCCTCAAAAAATTCTAGAACAAAGGGACCTTGGAGTGCTTGTCCACAAATCCCTGAAAGTAGCAGGCCAGGTGGAAGAGTAGATTAAGAGGGCATATGGAATGCTTGCCTTTATTGGCTGAGGCATAGAATATAAGAGCAGGGAGGTTATGCTTAAATTATATAATATGTTGGTTAGGACACAGCTGGAGTACTGCATGCAGTTCTGGTCGGCGTATTATAGGAAGGAAGTGATTGCACTAGAGAGGGTGCAGAGGAGATTTACTAGGATGCTGCTTGGAATGGAGAATCTTAGTTATGAGGAGAGATTGGATAGGCTGGGTTTGTTCTCATTGGAGCAGAGGAGGTTGAGAGAAGACCTCATTGAGGTGTACAAAATATTGAGGGGCCTGGACATAGTGGATAGTGAGGGTCTATTTCCATTGGTGGAGGGGTCGATTACGAGGAGCCATATTTTTAAGGTGACTGGTGGAAGGTTTAGAGGGGCTTTGAGGGGGGGCTTCTTTCTGCAGAGGGTTGTGGGGATCTGGAACTTGCTGCCTGGAAGAGTGGTGGATGCGGAATCCCTCATCACTTTTAAGAGATGGTTGGATGGGCACTTAACATGCAGTAACCTGCAGGGTTACGGACCTAGAGCTGGTAATTGGGGTTCGACTGGATGACCTTTTATTGCTCGGCACAGATATAATGGTAAGTACTGCAAGGAATAGAATGCAGACAGGGTGATCTCCTAGATTAGTGTCGATTGCCTGGATGGGTCGGAGAGGAATTGTCCCAGATTTCTTCTCCCTAAATTGGCCTGAGTTTTTATCTGGTTTTTGCCTCTTCCAGGAGATCATATAGCTCCAGTTGGAGTGGAGTGTAGAATGTTTCAGTATAAGGGTTGTCGCAGTTGTGTCAGACGGACTGGTTGGGCTGGGTACTCTTTGCCTTTCTGTCATTGTTCATAGGTTTATATGTAACCTTTAAGGTTGCTGACCAAAGGCTGTGCAGCTCTTTGTCGGCCGGCGTGGACACAATGGGCCGAAATGGCTTCCTTCTGCGCTGTAATTTTCTATGTTTCTATGTTTCTATGAAGCAGGGGCCGAGGTGTATGAAACCCTGAAAAATTTGCTTGTGTCTGTCAAACCAAAAGACACAACACTTAAGCAGATTCTAACTAAGTTTTAACAGCATTACAATCCCAAGCCCCTGAAAATTGCTGAAAGTTATCATTTCAGAATACGAGATCAGTTAACTGATGAAAGTATCAGTGAGTACATTGTAGCATTAAGAAAGCTATCTCTTCACTGTAATTTTGGAAACTTTCAGGACCGAGCATTTGGTGACCGCTTTGTTTGTGGGATGAAAAATAATGAGATCAGAAGAAAGTTATTGATAACTCCTAACTTGACTTTTGATTTAGCTTGTCAGACAGCTTTGTCAATTGAAATGGCCGTCCAATATTCCCGAGAACTTTGTACCATTTTTTTCATCAGACAACCGAAGTGAATCGCCTGCAGATTAAAAGTAAAAGGCAGTTGGGCCCCAAGGGCTCAGCAACTGGCAATGGTAACAGAGCATTGAAGTCATGCTATCAGTGCCTGGGACAACACATTGCTCAAAGTTGTCGACATGTGATGGCAGAGTGTTTCATCTGCAGGAAAACTGGGCATCTTGCAAAGGCATGCAGACTGAAGAGTAAACCAACTTTCAAAGCTATAAGTAGAAATCCCCAGAGACCACATAGCATGGAAGAAAAACAATAGAATGAGGAGGTTTTAGAGGTACACATCTTCAGGAGCACGAGGTTAATTGACAGCGATTCGGAAAGTATCATCATCCACATAGATGTTGCAGGAACCAAAATACCCATGGAAATCAACAGTGGTGCATCCATGAATGTAGTACCGGAATCACTATATTTCGACAAATTGCATGATTTCCCATTGGAGAAATCCAAGCTAGAGCTGTGAGCCTACTCGGGAGAGAACATTCCTGTGGTAGGTCATATGACCGTTCCGGTGAAATACGAGGATCAATTTCAGAGCTTGCCTCTCTTAGTAGTGGCAGGAGACAAACCTGCCTTACTAGGAAAAAATTGGTTGGAATCTGGATTGGAGTGAGATTTTTCGTGTTGAAACGAGATTTTCATCAAAGGATGATGTCATCAAGAAGTAGCCGAAGGTGTTCTGCGAAACAGGCAGTCCGATCCAAGGCTTCAAGGTGAGTGTCAGGGTACAGAAGGACGCTAGACCAGTTTACTGCAAGCCACGTCCCATACCATATGCACTCAAGGAGAAAGTTGAGTAAGAACTCAAAAGACTAGAGACGGAGAACACTGGGCTGGACTTTCCACTTTTGTGCAGATCGAGTGTTATTTCCAGCATGGGCAGTAAATATGGGTTTTGAGATCGCCGGATTATTGCCCATTTTCAAAACCCCAACTTTCAATTTTATAAAGTGGGCGTTACCGGAAGCGATCTGAAATGAGCGTTAGTGTAAAATTTTTTTGACTACCTGCCATAAAGTGTCAGCGTCCATAGCAATGGCATGGCAACGGTCGTTTCCCGTGTTTCAGGAGGTATAGGGTCATCTTATATGCGCAGAAGAGAGAGAGAGAGAGGGAGCAGAGAGAAACTGAAAGCGTGTGTGGTTGTGGTGTGTGCTTGTTTGGCTGCTTTGGGAGGTAGAAGGGAGATTTTCCAGCAGCAAAAAGAATTACGAGGACAAATAACATTGTTCCCATCGAGTATTTTGCAGAAAATTTATTGTTACAATGGAAGGGATGGAGGAGGCGACACAGCATGCTGTGGAGAGTAACGCTGGTGAAAGCAGTGAGGTGGGAGAGGAACAATTGAGAGGATGAAAAAGAGCGAAGAGATTCTCCGACAAGGCAAATGCCTCCCTCCTGCAGGAGGTACAGTCATGCTGGGGTCAATTGACCCAGGTTGGGCATGGGAAGCCCACCCCAAAGGTCTAGCAGAGGATTTGGGCCGACATAGCCGAGGTGGTCTCGTCGGCGACCAACGAGGTGCTTGAGAGCAATCAATGCCGCAAGCACTGGAACTACCTTGTCGGATCCGCCAGAGTAAGCATTACATTTATTTACATTGACTTATATATTTATATAATTTGAATTGCAAGTGTAATGAGTGATTAAAATCAGAGGTGATGTCTTGCACTTATACCGGGAATGTTTTACTCAAAGCCTGCGACAGGGTGTACGTCTTTAGGGAAAGAATGATCATTTTCATAATAATCATGATTACATCTGTCGGTTATGTGTTGTATCAATTACTGTGACAGTACCGAGCAATGATCTCACGCAATGATCTCATGCCACGTCGTGCTGATGTTACCTTTTACAGAAGAAGCTTTCGAGGAATAGGGCCAAGCAGAGGCGAACGGGTGGCGGGTCACCAGTCATCATCGAACTCACTTTCCTTTCCCCGCACCCCACCCCGCTTCACCTCCCCACCTCTACCCCTTCCCCTTACCCTCCTGACTCCAAGCCGCCTGGCCGAGGAGCTCCTCAAGCGCTGCTTCATTGGGGGGGATGACGGCAGAACCGCTGCTTGGACAGATAGGGGAGAGGATGGTCCCAAGGTGGTAATGTGCTCTGAGCCAGAAGCAAGATCCCTCCTGGCTCTCATGTGTCATTGGCAATGGGGGTGCAACACTTTGGGGTGCAGTGCCATGCTCCGGGACCACTGGGAGCCCTCTGCCACCAGTGTTCCTGGCTATCATCTCCAGGGCCTCCGCCATTCGCGGCACGTACTCGCTCATGGTGGCGGACATGCTGGCCATCTGTTGGGATATGCCCCCCATTGTCTGTATGATCTACTGACCGATGTCAACACTCATCCTGGACAAATGTACCATGTTGCTGCTGAAATCTGCCGCTCGTGGAGCAGACCTGCTGCATCAAACCAACCTCTGCTGGGTCGGCGCCGTCCTGGAGACACCTCGGGTGCCCTGTGGCAAGGTGCTTGGGTCCGGTACCTCCATGGTGGAGGAGGGAATGGCCGCAGGAACACTAGATGTCATGGGTGGTGACTGCATTATGAAGCTTGGTGATGCAGGCTTCTCGAAGTCCGCACTCTCATCCATGGAGAAGGGACCCAGCAGATCCATGGAGGAGAATCGGAGCTCCTCAGCACCAGATGGAGGATCGTCCTGCGAGTCCGGCCCTGCACCCCAACCTTCTGGGCTCAGTGGTCTTGCCTCGGGCTGCACTGCTGGCTGAGCTACAAAACATAAATTACATTATTAGAGGAGAAGGAGGTGCTAGGGTCACAAGGTAATTCCAACGCTACACACAGCATATGCACGACAAAAGCACCACCGCTATCAAAATCATCATAGACATCACATTTCATGACCATTAACAAATTCTGCATTGCAATGATTCCCATGAGGCCATTATTTAGAGAACACTTTTATCAATCATCTATCATATATTATTGGTCGGATATGAGTGGGTGTGGCATCAATTGACTTTACACCACGCAATGGTGTATACTTTACTCACATGGCATCACATCAGGTTCTGCAGCTGCATGCATGGCTGACCGGGGGTGGCTCCCCAATAGTGCCAGCACCCGCTCCTCGATGTCAGTGAGCTTAATGATGACTGGTGGCCCGCCATCCGTTCGCCTCTGCTCAGCCCTATTCTTTGAAAGCTTCTTCTGTATAAGATAACACCAGCATGACATGCCATGAGATCATTGTGTGAGATCATTGCTAGGTACTGTCACAGTGACCGATACAACACATAACCGACAGATCTAATCATGATTATTATGATAATTATTATTCTTTACCTAAAGACACACACCATAAATGCAGGCTTTGAGTAAAACATTCCCAGTATAAGTGCAAGATGTCACATCTGATTGTAATCACTCATTACACTTACAAATCAAATTATATAAATATATAAGTACATGTAAATAAATGTAATATTTACTCTGGCGGATCCGACAAGGTCATTCCAGCGCTTGCGGCACTGCTTGCCCTTGCGCACCTCGTTGGTCGCCGACCACCTCAGCTATGTCGGCCCATATCCTCTGGTAGACCTTTGGGGTGGGCTTCCCATGCCCACCCTGGGTCATTTGACCCCAGCATGACTCCACCTCCTGCAGGAGGGAGGCATTTGCCTTGTCGGAGAATCTCCTCATTCGTTTGTGTCCTCCCAATTGTTCCTCTCCCACCTCACTGCTTTTGCCAGCGCCCTCAGTGTCCAGAGTGTGCTGTGTCGCCTCCTCCATGCCTTCCATTTTAAATATTATTTTGTTGACAGAAACTCGGTGGCAACAACATTCTTTGTGCTCAGCAGTCTTTTTGCTGCTAGTAAATCTCCCTTCTGCCTCCCAAAACAGTCAAACAAGCACACAACACACCCACATATGTTTTCAGTTCCTCTCTGCTCCCTCTCTCTCCTGTTCTGCACATGTACTGATGACCCCTGACCTCCTGAAATGCGGGAAACAACCATTGCTATGGACATCCACACTTTACGGCAGAACGTCAAAAAAATTTAACGCTACCGCCAATTTCAGATCGCTCGCAGTAACGCCCATTTTATAAAATGGAAAGTTGGGGTTTTGAAAATGGGCGATAATCCGGCAATCTCAAAACCCATATTTACTGCCAACGCTAGAAATAACGTAAATTTTTGGGCAATCTGCACAAAAGTGCAAAGTCTAGCCCCATATCTTTTGTTATGTATAACCATGCAAATTATGTATGATTATTGTTTATTATAAGTACTTCTTTATTAAGGAGGGAGAAGTGTAATATATATAGCTCCACCCAGTGAACTACTGCGGCATTGCAGCCATTGCTGTTTACAACAATAAAGAGGGAGTCACCTGACTGGCTTCCTGAAGTTATCAGCCATCTTCGAGCCTGTGTGTTTGTGAGGTCGTACCGAAAACATAACACCGAGCAACCAATCATGTCACACAGTCCTGTCACTCAAATAGCACCTTGGAGGATCACTGGATTCGGATTAAGAGTTCTCACTTTACACTCTGGCACAAAAGGGAAGCAGAATAGTGAGAAGCATTGGACACATACACTATGGGGATTACTTTGACCAAAGAGTGAAAACAGGTGCTAAATGGGCTCTGTGCTAATAAGAAACGCATGTCTGAAAGTGTGGATTTAGTATGCAATTTTTGGGCTAATTAGTGATTATTATGATTTAACTGTCTGCAGGCGATAAAAGCGACAACTGCAGGTTTTGCACTCAAACGCTGATTGGACACAATTTTCCTGGAGCTGTATATTTATGCTGTAGTGTATACGTATGCTGTACTCACCCACTTTCACTGAAGGTGTGGAGTGCACTAACTGGGAGAGAAGCCAACGTGAAAAGGTATCTCAAGGACCTAGAGCGAGGGTGCCCAGGTTATCCGACGGGGGAATTGGAAGTCCTAGTGGAGGACGTCCAGAGGAAGAAGGATGTCCTGTACCCGCAAAGGTTTACGACCTCATCTCGCCCGCCTGTCCATCTCTCCTGCAGGATCTGATGCTGCTCTACCTGTCATCATGTCCTCCTGCAGACTAAGGGTGATCCCGAGCAAGATACTGATCACCAAGCATTCCCTTTCTCCTGGTGCTTCCTATAAAGGTGTCCAATAGGGTGGAGTTGCACAACATTTATTCTTTTTAGGTGAAACCTGTTATGTATGTAACCCTTGGCAACCTGTATCACACCACCACCAGAGGGCCTACCTGTTGGAGTCCCAAGGGATCCCAGCATCCCTTGGGAGCACTGTATACAAGCAGGCCTCCCACGCTGTACCAGCACTCTGGAGTTCAATTAAAGGAGCCAAGGTCACACTTACTCATCGCATACAGTACTCAGTTTCATCCTTTATTATGAGCATAATAATTGGCGACAAGGTAATGAAGAACCGCACAAAAATGCAAAGAACTGTTGGTATCCTGGAAAAATTCTCAGAAGGGGACAATTGAGAGGCCTTCGTGGAGATACTCAACAAATACTTCATGGCCTCCGTTTTGGCATTGGTGGGTCTAATGCCGTCTGCTGCGATTCTTCTTCCCAAGAACGCGACCTCTGACGCCAGAAAAACACACTTCGAGCATTTCAACCTGAGTCCCACGCGATCTAGCTGACTTAGAACCTCTTCCAGATTCTTCAAATGTTCGATGGTGTCCCACCCTGTGACCAGTATGTCATCCTGGAAAACCATGGTGCGTGGAATCGACTTTAGCAAGCTCTCCATGTTCAGTTGGAAAATTGCCGCGGCTGACCAAATCCCGAACGGGCATCTATTACAGATGAACAGACCTGTGTGTTGATGCAGGTGAGGTCTTTCGAAGATTCCTTCAGCTCCTGCATCATGTAGGCCGAGGTCAGGTCCAACTTGGTGAACGTCTTTCCTCCAGCCAGGGTCGCAAATAGGTCATCTGCCTTGGGTAGCAGGTACTGGTCCTGCAGCGAGAAACGGTTAATTGTTACTTTATAGTCCCCACAAATTCTGACTGTGCCGTCACCTTCGAGTACCGGAACAATCGGACTGGCCCACTCATTGAATTCCACCGGCGTGATGATGCCTTCTCACTGCAGCCTGTCCAACTCAATTTCCACTTTCTCTCGCATCATATACGGCGCCGCCCGTGCCTTGTGGTGGATGGGTCATGTACCGGGAACCAAGTGGATCTGCACCTTCACCCCTGAGAAACTTCCAATGCCTGGTTCAAACAACAATGGGAATCTGCTCAGAACCTGGGTACATGAGGCGCTCAGATGTCGTCACAGTTTCAGCAGATTTTTCCCAGCCAGCTTGTGCCGAACAGTGTGGGGGCATCCCCTGGCACGATCTCTACTGGGAGTTTGTGCACTGCTCCATCATAGGAGACTTTTACTTCTGCACTGCCAATTACAGGGATAAGCTTTTGGTGTAAGTTCTTAGCTTAGTGTGAATGGGGCTAAACTTGGGCCTGTGTGCCTTGTTGCACCACAGCCTGTCGAAGGCCTTTTGCTCATTATAGACTGACTCGCACCCGTGTCCAGTTCCATGGATACTGGAATTCCATTCAGTTCAAATTTTAACAAAACCAGTGGACATTTCGTGGTGAAGGTGTGTACCCCGTACACTTCTGCCTCCTCGGTTCGAGTCTCTATGGATCGCCATGGATCGATCTTCCTCTGCAACGTGGTGGTTTGCAGGGCTTGCAGGGTTTGCAGCTTGCCTGCACATTCGCTGGAGGTGTCCCAGTATTCTGCAGCCGTTGCACACATAGTGTTTGAAGCGGCATTGATGGGCCCGATGATCACCTTCACAACGCCAACAACGTGTTAACTGCCTCACATTAATGATTGGTGGCGGACTCTGGGTCATCTGAGCTCGGGCAGCAGTCGGCGTGTACATTCTGCCATGAATGAAAAAAATGCACCAGTAATTGTTTGGTCTCAAGTTTGAGCTAGAAACTGACCATAAGCCGCTCATATCGCTCACTCTGTCGGCATACAACTATGCAATCCGCCACAGACCGGGCACAGAGAACTGCGCTGATGCTCTCAGTTGGCTACCATTGCCCACCACTGGGGTGGAAATGGCACAGCCTGCAGACTTGCTCATGGTGATGGATGCATTCAAAAATGAAAAGTTATCCATTACGGCCCATCAGATCAGGACCTGGACCAGCCAGGATCTTTTACTGTCCCTGGTAAAAAAAACTGTGTCCTCCATGGAAGCTGGTCCAGTGTCCCAGCGGAGATGCAGGAAGAGATTAAGCCCTTCCACAGGCGTAAAGACGAAATGTCTTTACAGGCGGACTGTCTTTTGTGGGGTAATCGCGTGGTCTTGCCCAAGAAAGGCAGAGAAATGCTCATACGCGACCTACACAGCACCCACCCAGGCATAGTAATGATGAAAGCCATAGCCAGATCCCATGTGTGGTAGCCCAGCATCGACTCAGATGTAGAGTCATGCGTGCGCCAGTGCAATACTTGCTCTCAACTGAGCAATGCACCCAGAGAGGCACCACTAAGTTTGTGGTTGTGGCCCTCCAAACCGTGGTCTAGGATCCATGTTGACTTTGCAGGCCCATTTCTAGGCAAAATGTTCTTGGTTGTTGTGGATCCTTATTCAAAATGGATTGAATGTGTAATAATGTCTGTAAACAGGTCCACCGTCACCATCGAAAGCCTACGAGCCATGTTCGCCATACACGGCCTGCCTGATGTCCTTCAGCGACAATGGGCCGTGTTTCACCAGTGCTGAATTCAAGTAATTCATGACCCTCAATGGGATCAAGCACGTCATATCTGCCCCATTCAAGCCCGCACCCAATGGCCAGGCAAAACGTGCAGTTCAAACCATCAAGCAAAGTTTGAAAGGCGTGTCCGAAGGCTCCCTGCAGACCCGACTGTCCAGAGTCCTGCTCAGCTACCGCACCAGACCCCACTCGCTCACTGGGATTCCCTCAGCTGAGCTGCTCATGAAAAGGGCACTCAAAACAAGGCTCTCTCTTGTCCACCCTGATTTCCATGATCACGTCAAGGGCAGGCAGCATCAACAAAGCATGTACCATGATCGTGCAAACTTGTCACGTGATATTGAGGTCAATGACCCTGTGTTTGTACTCAATTATGGACATGGTCCCAAATGGTTTGCTGACACAGTCATAGCCAAAGAAGGGAGTAGGGTGTTTCATATCAAATTGGCCAATGGACTAACGTGCAGAAAACATTTGGACCAAACCAAATTGCGGTTCACTAACAGCTACGAGCAACCCGCAGAAGACACCACCAACTTCAACCCTCCAACACACACACAAGTGGCAACTGACATCATGGTTGACCACGAAGCCGAACTCACCATCCTCAGCAGCCCGGCGAGGCCAGCTGCCCAATAGCCCAGCGAAGAACCAACCAACTCATCCACATCTGCATTTGTACCGAGACGATCGACAAGGGAGAGAAAAGCCCCAGATTGTCTCACCGTGTAAATAAGTGTACTATTGACTTTACAAGGGAGTGATGTTATGTATGCAATCCTTGACAACCTGTATCACACCACCACCAGAGGGCCTACCTATTGGAGTCCCAAGGGATCCCAGCATCCCTTGGGAGCACTGTATATAAGCAGGCCTCCCACGCTGTACCAGTTGTCTGGAGTTCAATTAAAGGAGCTAAGGTCACACTTACTCATTGCATACAGTACTCAGTTTCATCCTTTATTATGAGCATAATAAAGCCCTCAGAGTATTTGCAGAATAAATGTTAATGGAATGTTGGTAAGGTCCTGACAAAGTCCTTGGTGAGGCCTCACCTGGAATATTGTGTTCAGTTTTGGTCTCCTAATCTGAGGAAGGACATTCTTGCTATTGAGGGAGTGCAGCGAAGGTTCACCAGACTGATTCCCGGGATGGCTGGACTGTCATATGAGGAGAGACTGGATCAACTGGGCCTTTATTCACTGGAGTTTAGAAGAATGAGAGGGGATCTCATAGAAACATATAAGATTCTGACGGGACTGGACAGGTTAGATACGGGAAGAATGTTCCCGATGTTGGGGAAGTCCAGAACCAGAGGACATAGTCTTAGGATAAGGGGTAGGCTATTTAGGACTGAGATGAGGAGAAACTTCTTCACTCAGAGAGTCGTTAACCTGTGGAAGCAGAGAATTGTTGAGGCCAGTTCATTGGAGATATTCAAGAGGGAGTTAGATATGGCCCTTACAGCTAAGGGGATCAAGAGGAATGGAGAGAAAGCAGGAAAAGGGTACTGAGGGAATGATCAGCCATGATCTTATTGAATGGTGGTGCAAGCTCAAAGGGCCGAATGGCCTACTCCTGTACTTATTTTCTATGTTTCTATGTTTCTAAATGTCTCAGAAAGTCTCCCGATGTGCTTCAAAAATTTGCTTCAAACCTCCAGCAGTAAGTGAACAGTAAAAGGTGAGATACTTTGAAGTAGCACTCAGAATCCTCTGCAAAGACTTATTTGTTCCCAATCAGCTGGCCGGTGTTTGGATAAGGTGTTAGTTCAAGCACTATTCATCAAAATGCCAAGCGGCCTCGTTATTGAGCATTAGCAGGCAATGTAAGTGGTAATCAGCCCCTTAACAATCTTATGGGCGGCCATTCCTAGCGTGAATTTCAATCCTTTACCAAGATGGCATCTAGCATTAAATGGGGGCTAAACCGATGTTTCAGCTTAAGGTCCCATCTTGGCCACCTCGAAGGCTCTGTAACACCTAAAGTATCTGGGGAAAATCATCATGTGGGTGCCACTGGCAAGGCCATCATTTATTGCTCATCCCTAAATGTCCTTGAGAAGGTGTTGTTGAGCCGCCTTCTTGAACAGATGCAGTCTGTGCAGTGAAGATACTCCCACAGTACTGTTAGGGTGGCAGTTCCAGGATTTTGACTCAGCGCCGATGAAGGAACAGCGATCTGTTTCCAAGTCAGAATGGTGTGTGACTTGCAGGGGAACATGCAGGTGATCATGTTCCCATGTGTCTACTACGCTTGTCCTTCGAGGTGGTATAGGCCGCCTGTTTTGGTTGGTGCTATCGAAGAAACCGTGGCAAGTTGCTGCAGTGCATCTTGTAGATGGAAGAAACTGCAGCCACAGTACGTCAGTGGTGAAGGGTATGAATGTTTAAGGTGGTGGATGGAGTGCAAATCAAAAGGGCTGCTTTGTCCTGGATGGTGTTGAGCTTTTTGAGTGTTGTTGGAGCTACACTAATCCAGGCTAGTGGAGGGTATTCCATCACAGTCCTGACTTGTGCCTTATAAATGGTGGAATGGCTTTGGGGAGTCAGGAAGTGAGTCACTCGCCGCAGATTCCCCAGCCACTGATCTGCTCTTGTAGCCACGTTATTTATATGGCTGGTCCAGTTATGTTTCTTGTCAATGGTGAGCCCAGGATGTTGATGCTAGGGTATTCAGTGATGGTAATGCCGTTGAATGTCAAGGAGAGGTGGCTAGACTCTCGCTTGTTGAAGATGGTCAATGCCTGGCACTTCTGTGGTGCAAATGTTACTTGCCACTTATCAGCACAAGTCTGAATGTTGTCCAGGTCTTGCTGCATGGGGGATGTACTGCTTCATTATCTGAGAAGTTGCGAATGGTACTGAGCACGATTCAATCATCAGTGAACATCCCCAGGATATTGGGCCGAATTGAAACGGTAATGACAGAAGTTAGAAAAACATCGTTGCTAACGATGTGGTCTCCTCTACATTGGGGAGACCAAACGTAGATTGGGTGACGACTTTGCAGAGCACCTCCGTTCGTCTGTAAGCATAACCCTGAGCTTCCGGTCACCTGTCACTTTAATTCCCCGCTCCATTCCCACTCCGACATCTCTGTTCATGTCCTACTACACTGTTCCAATGAAGCTCAATGCAAGCTCGAGAAACAGCACCTCATCTTTCATTTAGGCACTTTACAGCCTTCTGGACTCAACATCGAGTTCAACAATTTCAGAACATAACCTCTTCCCATTTTTGGCTCCCTTCCCCCCCGGCCCCCAACTCCGATCTTATTTTTTTTTCTCTTTGTCTCCAATGGCAGCTGGTCATTATTCCGCCATTCATACCCTACCTAGACTAACCTTTTTCTAACTTCTGTCATTACCATTTCAATTCAGCCCATCATCCCTTTTGTCTCTCTAATCTCTCCTGCCATCCACCCTATCACAGACCTTCCCTTTTGTTCTTTCTTCTCCTCCCCCTTTCAGTGCTCCTTAGCATCTGTTCTTTTTGAACATTCAGCAGTTCTGATGAAGGGTCATCGACCTGAAACGTTAACTCTGTTTTTCTCTCCATAGATGCTGCCTGACCCATTGAGATTTCCAGCATTTTCTGTTTTTATTTCGGATTCCAGCATCCACAGTATTTTGCTTTTGTTGAAGAGTCTGGTACATTGGCTGAAAGCTAGGATTCCCCTTGCTAGAATACCATCTGAAAATCGAGCAGTATTTGGAAAAAATCTCGGCTCATGACCCATTCTAAATGAATTGTACAATGCTCTAAGAACCTCAAAAAGATGCTTCCCTCAATGTGAGAGTATCTGAATTAAAGAAGAAGTAAGCAGAATGCACAAAGCATAAGGAGTTTATTTTTTTAAGTTTTCAGAGTGCTTTGTAATTAGACCACATGAGGCCTTCTGAAGAGAAAACATTCCTAGCCCACTCAGGCATGGAAAGTGACTAAAATGGTACCGAAACTGAGCACCATTTGAGACAGTTTTTGTAAATAAGTTACTTCCATCATTCTCAATCACCTACTGCCATCTTCACAAAATGGAATTCATTAAATTGCTTCCGATTCTTCCCTTAATCGTCCAGATTTCTGTATACTTCCTGGCAGCTCATGAACTCAGTTCAAACCCATGCTGATTTCCTTTACTGGACAGAAATAAAAACAAATGTTGGCATATTCACGCAATAATGATGTGAAACCATTTGCAGAAATATATATTTTTTAAACTTATGTATGTCTGTTTTTTGACAGTATTGTAATTGCCTTAATAGTAAATATTCATTTAATCCTTTTAAATATGGGATTAATTTTAGCTATCTTTGTAGAAACCTTCCTAATGCATCTTATTTGTGATTTTTCTTTGGCACACATTCTGGTGAATATTCATTTAAACTTGGAGGGTGCAAAACTGGGCTCGGTAGCACCTGTTGTTTGGGTGCTACAGGTGCCATTCGAGGACTAAAATGGTGTCCACGGCGGCACGCACACTTCTGCCGCGAATCGTATCAGATGCCATCTTGGTGAGGGCATTAGTGCACATGCAGCTAACATCTGCCGGAATTATCAGAGCCGGCAGAACACGGCATCAATCAACGTGCAAAGCTGATTTGACACCAGCGCTACCACTTTGGAGCTCAACTCCAGCCAACGCACTCTCTTAACCTCACACAGCTGAACATGTCCCCCCCTCCCCCCCACCACCAGCAGTGCTATTTAAAGGGATCGTCAACTACTTGCAGGTTAGTTGCTGGTTGCTATAATTGTACTTGTTGGGTGCTTTCCATAGCTTTTTCAAGTTGCAAAGGTCTACAGGGAGTGGTACGGCAGGTGCTGAAAGACTTTTTCCTGACTTCAAGGCTTTTATACAAACCAGTTGCTGCCTGACGGAGGTGCAGTATTAAACATTCCCTTTGGAATACAGCAGTATTGGGAGAATGAGCAGAAGCATGTAGAGCAGGACAAGCTGCTGGAAGAGGGCGGAGGAGGCGGGGAGAATGATTCTCAGTAGGAGGACATATCCAACCAGGGTGTTCAGGGAGTAATTCCCCTACCCCAACTTCAGCGAGGAACAGTGTGCGAGATGCCTGTGCTTTACCAAGGACGTCCTCACTAAAATTTTCCACCTGCTGCAGCCACAACTGCAACCTCAGAGCAAGGCAAGGATCGCTTTGCCAGTGACTGTGAAGGTGACTGTTGCGATGAACTTTTATGCATCACCTCCTTCCAGGCTGGGCAGGGATATATTTGCAACATCTCGCCATCCACTGTGCATAAGAGAGGACACTGAGGCTCTCTATTCAAAGAGAACTGACTATATTTCATTCTCTTTTGCCAGAGACCAGTCGGCGGAGCGAGCACTTGCCTTTTTGCTGGGATTGCAGGCTTCCCCATGGTGCAGGGTGCCATTGACTGCACGCACATCGCTTTGCGGGAGCCACATGTCAAAGTCCACCTGGTGTGCGACCATTGGCAGTGCATCATGCAGGTCATTGTCCAGTATCCTCGCAGCAGTTATGATCAATGTTCCCTGTAAACTGCGCGGCCACGCGGGCATTCAGCCCTCCAGGGAACCCGCGCTGTTGGGTTTCTGACTTTTCAATAGAAAGAACACACATGCGCGGTATTTTGAATGAGCCACGTGGAACGTAAAAAGATTGCAGAGAACATTGGTCATGATGCCTTCATTCTGCAGCAGTCTGCTGTGCCAGCTGTATTTTAGCCACCACGTCAAACCGAAGGGTGGCTACTGGGCGAGAAGAGCTATCTGTTGACCACATGGCTCATGACTCTGGTGCGCAGCCCATACACACGTGGGCAGCATGCCATGCTGCCACAAAAAAGTGATAGAGCAGACCACTGGCCTGCTGAAAAAATGCTCCCGCTGCCTGGACCACACGCGCAGTACACGCCAGTACAAGTCAATATTCGTGGTGGTCTGCATGCTGCGCCACCTTGCAATCGTTAGGCTCAGCTCTTGCCACCAGCTATATGGCGAGCAGCTGAGGAGCAAGAGCATGAGGAGGAGGAGGAGGAGGAGGAGGAAGAAGAAGGGAGAAGGCAACCTAGACAGACCCTTTCTGCCAGGCTGTATGTGAAGAATTAATTAGAATGCAATACCAGTAACCGCCACCCTAATTCTCCATTCACCAACAGTCCCACATCTTACCTTCACTCTGTCACTAACCATGACAGTATCCACATGGCCACAATGTATAAATAAAAGCCAGCACAAAATAAACATTCCAAACCAAACCTATAAATGAAATCATGCCATATTGCATACAAATGTAAATTAATCACCATTATGCATTCCCTCAGCGCCTGTCTTCAGTGTGCCTTTGCCTGTCCTCTTGCTACTACGCAGTGCTACCCCAGTGGCTGCAGCGTGGCTGGTGGAAAGCGACTGACTTTCAGTGCAGGACATTGCAGATGGCCTTGGAGGACGACCACAAGCAGCTCTGGCTCTAGAAGGCCTGGCCTGGGACTGCACCATCTCGGCATGGGTGGCAGCAGTCTGGGCTGGCACCTCAGCAATCTGTTGGAGGAGAGATTGCTGGAGTGCTGTGACACCATGCAAGCCCCTTTGAACACTGTAATCCACAGCCATGATGGCAACAGTCTGTGCTTACATGGCAGCAAGCTGACATTGCAGGAGAGAAGTCTGAGCTTCCACTGCATCACTCAGACAATGGATGGCTGCTGTTTGTGCTGCAATGGAAGCTGAGACATTGGTCATCAGGCACTGCATCATGGCTGGGTCCACAAGTGCACTAATGGAATTGCCCACCACTTCCATGCTGTAAATGATGGACTCCAAGCTCTGCGCCAAGTTGATGCCGGACTCCTCCATGCTCCTCAACATGCACACAGGCTTTCTGGCAGGCTTTTCAATACGCCAAACATTTTTTTGTGTATACACATCAGCCGTCTTCTGTAGGCTGCCCCATCGAAGTCCTCATCTGAGTCCTGTTCATCGGAACCCATGTGCTACCTCGCCTTCTGACCTGGCTGCAGCAGTTAGTGCTGGCTGCACGCATAAAGCATTCTAATGAGCAGGCAGCACGAAGTTGGCGTACTGCCTGCATTTCAATCTCCAGGCATAGGTTAATCGTGCATCGCAATCCCCACACCCGTTTTCAGGAGCTATCCAATTTAGCTCTTGGAGACTACTGTTTTATTTCCTTTTCATCGAAAGTGCTTTGAATCTGTGAGCCTACTGGCATGGTCAGCACATATCGCTCATTACTTGGTGCACTAAGGGCTGCTACATGCATTTCAATTCACACTAATGATGTCCAAGATGGTGATCAGAACACTTTGTCCCAGTGAATAGTTGAGGAACCTTTTATATCTCAGTGTTTTGAAAGGGCACCTCATCAACTAACCCTCAAAACCCCAGAGCCCACTCATTATTCTTGCTTTATTATTCTGAGATTGACGGTAATTCCGATAGAAAGTACAGATCACTTGTTCTGGGGTAAATAAAGAACTGTAACCAGTTAACATTCAGGCTCAGTTTATTGAAGTCGAAGCAGAGATGATCAAATTGCACAACCTCCTTAATTTCCTCAGAGGAATGTTTTAAAATAATAATTACCAGAAACAAAGATCTTAGAAGTATCTCGAGCCCTACATCTATCAAATCAAGCTTCAACCACCAAGGTTTCACCTGATGACAATTATGACGGCCCACCTATCAGTCACAGTCAAAGACCAGGAGGCCAATATTCATACAGAGCACATGTCCAGGTGGGTGGAGCGATGGCGCTACACGCACGGTGGCATTACTGATAGGCCCAAACTGTTTTCATCATCCGCCCACATTTGAATGTGATCGGTGAACTACCAGCACTCAACAGGCACTGATAGAGAGCTCGCTGCTCAGGGATCAAGCAATCCCATGGTTATACCACAGAGTCAGTGCTCCTCCTGACCCCACAAAAGTAAACATCACAAGCTTTTTGGGGGCATTTGGGAGTGGCTTCCAGCGGTCCATTTAAAGAGCACTGCTTATGCCGCTGCATTTCAGTATCAATGAGCGGAGTGTGCACAGCACACAATAACATAGGCAGTATAGGTATGGAGGAGGCCACTTGCAAGTGTTATTTAATGGATTCCTCACTTGCTCTCAGTTAAAATGCTGCAAAGTTTTGGGAGGCTTGTTGCTGGTAGTTTATACTGTTTTTGTGGCTACTTAGACAATTTTAAGTGCTTGTAGTGGCTGAACAATTTTCTGGCTGAAGGAGCTTCTAGCAATGAATGTTTTCCTGCATGGTGATCCTGCATGGTAATTCCACTCAGATTCGAGGAAGAGGAGTATCAACAACAGGAAGAAGGAGCAAATAAAGCGATGGCTGCAAGGAGACCAGATAGAATGAATAGTAGGGAGACAATGCTTGCAGGAATCCTTGCCTCTGACAGAATGTATATGCTGAGTGTATTAAAAGTGTGTTGGGAATGTTTTTTGATTTTTTGATTTTTTTTTTCAGTTAGGTTTTTTGAAAAATTATTTTATTATTTTTTCGTGTTAGTCCCTACCCGCAGCATCGGGGTACATTTTTATAGATTTTTAAATTTTCTTTAGGCAACATCCAATCTAACCAAAATTGCACGTTTTTGCCCAGATTGGAGGTTAAAGGCCCACATTTTTCACTGGCCAGATTCTTTTTTTTTCGAGAAGTTTTCACTGGCAATAAACTTCCCAGCCTTAGCGCTTTTTTGGGCGGCAATCAGGTACTGGCTGGCTTTGGGGAAATTCTAGCCCATAGAAATTTACAGCACGGAAGGAGGCCATTTCAGCCTATCCTGTCCGCATCGGCCAACAAAGAGCAATCCAGCCTAATCCCACTTTCCAGCTCTTGGGACGTAGCCCTGTAGGTTACAGCACTTCAAGTGCACATCCAAGTACTTTTAAAATGTGGTGAAGGTTTCTGCCCTCAGGCAGTGAGTTCCAGACTCCCAGCTCCCTCTGGATGAAGACATTTCCCATCAAATCCCCTTTAAACCTACCTCCAATTACTTTAAATCTATGCCCCCTGGTTGTTGATCCCTCTGATTCCTTTAATAAGGTTTGACTAGCTTGTTTAGCACAACTTGATAATACAAGAGGTTTTTTTTTTACAAATGTTAGAATTAATGTGCACAGTAACAACACAAGAATCTATATTTTTGACAAATTATAAATTTCGAGGTACACTGGTTCTCAGGTTGACACAAGTGCAATTATTGTTTTGCATATATCCCTGTGCTAATAATCTAACATCCCTAATTTCAGGTGGTTCAATATTAAGGCTGACCAATGGATCAGACACTTGAATCTGGATCAATATAAGGTTAGTCTGTCAAGAAAATATTCACTTGAAGCAGAATTCCCATCCGCCATTGATAAAAATATGACCATTTTGTGTTTTAGTCTATTTAATTACTCAAACTGTGATTCAACTTTAAACCATTATGCAAAATACATTCTGTTGCTGCGAGTATTTGCGGCTGTGTTGCCAGGTTTTTCAATCTGGCCGAGATATATAATAACACCATAGCTAGGTTTTCTTTTGCTCTCTCTAGCAATGATGACAGGGAACTACCACTGGAGATCAAAGCAGAAATAGGCAGTTTAACAAAAAAATAAGGATAACAGGATTGCAAACTAACCATCCATTGTTTTTTTTTAATATGGCAGTGCAAGTGGGGGAAAACATAACCAGCTGGTAAATAGTCTACTCGCTGCCAGTGTTTAATTTGTGTTTGTTGGTCTTGCTCCCAGTTTTGTATAATTGGTATCTGTCCTCAGAGACAAGACTCCACCCTTTTGTTCCAATATCAACTAATCGGACCAGAAATGGAAAGTCAAGGTTCATCGCGCTGCATTCCACTGTCAGAGAAGCAGAGAATTTTCATCTAGTAATGTAATTTTTTTTCCCCACAACCTAACTGTTGGTTTAATACCACCCTGAAACCAAATTGCTTTCTGTTGTAACATGCATTTTTGGGGGATTGATTTTTTTTAACATCAAAAATACTTCCCTTTCAGCTCAAGATGTCATTTCTCCAAACATTCCTGAGATAATGAAGCTACTCTGTTATTTCATACCATATACAGGCTAGATATTCAAAATCATTATTGACAGTGAACTTGGTTGAGCTGGGGTTACAGCTCATATGTTATCTTGCAATACACCTGATAAAACTACATAGCTAAAAGTACACAATTACGTCTGAGTGCATGTAAACGGGGCTACTCATCGACGTTAATGATTTTTGGTTCAAATTCAATCAATAGATTATTGATTTTTCTTCAACCAGCGACTGCTTTAACTCAGTATATAATTGTTATGTTACTACTGCTCCGAGTTGATAAATATGGTAACAGAGGTGCTTACCTTCCTGGTCTGGTCCTTATTGATTTGTTGGGCTGCATCTTCTTATTTGCTTCTTCTTTACAAGAGCTTTTATATTCTTTGACTTGGCTCCATCTGGTGCTTACTTCCACTGCTCTCCTGACCCAACACGTCACTTAACGGGATCGATGTTAACTTTCTGAAATCTGCATTAACAACACATGAAACTGCCTCAAATTGAAATAATTAACACCGATGATCAGCCGACTGTCACTTTTATAGTGATTACTGCTGGGGGGCCAATGCGTCTGCCTGTTTCATACAATAGGCCCCTTTTAATATGTAATTTGAGGTCTTATGACATACAGAGGACCCCGATTACCATTTTAGAATAGAAGTGGTCAATGCATATGTGTCATGGCCAAGCATTCTCCAACTAGTTTCACTGAAGAATCCAAGAGGCCATGAAAAAATGTGTTTTAAATAATATTTGTGGGGACAGGAGGAGCAGGAGTGCTTTTCTGGGGCTCCACAAAAATAATCTGGACCACAGCTTCAGTCTGAGGCTCGACCAATTTTGATGGTTGGACATCAACTCCCAACCTAGGGGGAGTGTTTGCTAGTGCTGCTGTGGAGGGTTTAAACTAATATGGCAGCGGGATGGAAACCTATGCAGGGAGACAGAGGAAAATAAAATGGGGGCAGAAGCAAAAGATAGAAAGGAGAATAGTAAAAGTGGAGGGCAGAGAAACCCAAGGCAAAAATCAAAAAGTGCCACATTATAGCAAAATTCTAAAGGGACAAAGAGTGTTAAAAAGGCCATCCTGAAGGCTCTGTGCCTCAATGCAAGGAGTATTCATAATAAGGTGGATGAATTAACTGTGCAGGCAGCTATTAATGATTATGATATAATTGGGAATATGGAGACATGGCTCCAGGGTGACCAAGGCTGGGAACTCAACATCCAGGGTTATTCAACATTCAGGAAGGATAGACAGAAAGGAAAAAGAGGTGGGGTAGCATTGCTGGCTAAAGAGGAAATTAACGCAATAGTAAGAAAGGACATTAGCTTGGATGATGTGGAATCTGTATGGGTAGAGCTGCGGAATACCAAAGGGCAGAAAACGCTAGTTGGAGTTGTGTACAGACCACCAAACAGTAGTAGTGAGGATGGGGTTAGTATCAGACAAGAAATTAGGGATGCATGCAATAAAGGTACAGTAGTTATCATGGGCAGCTTTAACCTACATATAGATTGGGGTAACCAAGCTGGTAGCAATGAGGTGGAGAAAGATTTCCTGGAGTGTATTAGGAATGGCTTTCTAGACCAATATGTCGAGGAACCAACTAGAGAGCTGGCCATCCTAGACTGACTGTTGTGTAATGAGAGAGGACTAATTAGCAATCTTGTTGTGCAAGTCCCCCTGGGGAAGAGTGACCATAATATGGTGGAATTCTTTTATTAAGATGGAGAGTGACAGTGTTAATTCAGAGACTAGTGTCCTGAACTTAAGGGCAGGTAACTTCGATGGTATGAACCGTGAAGATAGACTGGCAAATGATACTTAAAGGGTTGACAGTGAATAGGCAATGGCAGACATTTATGGATCACATGGATGAACTTCAACAATTGTACATCCCTCTCTGGAGTAAAAATAAAACGGGGAAGATATCTCAACCGTGGCTAAAAAGGGAAATTAGGGATAGTGTTAAATCCAAGGAAGAGGCATATATATTGGCCAGAAAAAGCAGCAAACCAGAGGACTGGGAGAAATTTAGAATCCAGCAGAGGAGGACAAAGGGTCTAATTAGGAGGAGAAATAGAGTATGAAAGGAAGATTGCAGGGAACATAAAAACTGACAGCAAAAGCTTCTATAGATATGTGAAGAGAAAACGATTAGTGAAGACCAACGTAGGTCCTTTGCAGTCAGAATCAGGTGAATTTATAATGGGGAACAAAGAAATGGCAGACCAATTGAACAAATACTTTGGATCTGTCTTCACTAAGGAAGACACAAATAACCATTCGGAAATACTAGAGGTTCGAGGGTCTAGCGAAAAGGAGGAACTGAAGGAAATCCTTATTAGTCAGGAAATTGTGTTCAGGAAATTCATGGGATTGAAGGCCAATACATCCCCAGGGCCTGATTGGCTGTATCCCAGAGTACCTAAGGAAGTGGCCCTAGAAATAGTGGATGCATTGGTCATCATTTTCCAACATCCTATTGACTCTGGATCAGTTCCTATGGACTGGAGAGTAGCTAATGTAATCCCAATTTTTAAAAAAGGAGGGAGAGAGAAAACAGGGAATTATAGAACGGTTCACCTGGCATCGGTAGTGGGGAAAAGTTGGAATCAATTTTTAAAGATGAAATAGCATCGCATTTGGAAAACAGTGACGGGATCGGTCCAATTCAGCATGGATTTATCAAATCATGCTTGACAAATCTTCTACTATTTTTTTGAGGATGTAACTCGTAGAGTGGACAAGGGAGAACCAGTGGATGTGGTATATTTCGACTTTCAAAAGGCTTTTGCCAAGGTCCCACACAAGAGATTGGTGTGCAAAATTAAAGCACATGGTATTGGGGGTAATGTATTGACGTGAATAGAAAACTTGTTGGCAGACAGGAAGCAGAGAGTCGGAATAAATGGGTCCTTTTCAGAATGGCAGGCAGTGACCAGTGGGGCGCCACAGGGTTCAGTGCTGGGACCCCAGCTAGTTACAATATACATCAATGATTTAGATGAAGGAATTGAATGTAATATCTCCAAGTTTGCAGATGACACTAAGCTGGGTGGCGGAGGAGGAGGAGGAGGAAGAAGAAGGGAGAAGGCAACCTAGACAGACCCTTTCTGCTAGGCTGTCTGTGAAGAATTAATTAGAATGCAATACCAGTAACCGCCACCCCAATTCTCCATTCACCAACAGTCCCACATCTTACCTTCACTCTGTCACTAACCATGACAGTATCCACATGGCCACAATGTATAAATAAAAGCCAGCACAAAATAAACATTCCAAACCAAATTTATCAATGAAATCATGCCATACTGCATACAAATGTAAATTAATCACCATTATGCATTCCCTTAGCGCCTGTCTTCAGTGTGTCTTTGCCTGTCCTCTTGCTATTACGCAGTGCTACCCAAGTGGCTGCAGCGTGGCTGGTGGAATGCGACTGACTTTCAGTGCAGGACATTGCAGATGGCCTTGGAGGACGACCGCAAACAGCTCTGGCTCGAGATGGCCCGGCCTGGGACTGCACCATCTCGGCATGGGTGGCAGCAGTCTGGGCTGGCACCGTAGCAATCTGTTGGAGGAGAGATTGCTGGAGTGCTGTGACACCATGCAAGCCCCTTTGAACACTGTAATCCACAGCCATGATGGCAACAGTCTGTGCTTACATGGCAGCAAGCTGACATTGCAGGAGAGAAGTCTGAGCTTCCACTGCATCACTCAGACATTGGGTGGCTGCTGTTTGTGCTGCAATGGAAGCTGAGACATTGGTCATCAGGCACTGCATCATGGCTGGGTCCACAAGTGCACTAATGGAATTGCCCACCACTTCCATGCTGTAAATGATGGACTCCAAGCTCTGCGCCAAGTCTTGTGCCAAGTTGATGCCGGACTCCTCCATGCTCTTCAACATGCACACAGGCTTTCTGGCAGGCTTTTCAATACGCCAAACATTTTTTTGTGTATACACATCAGCCTTCTTCTGTAGGCTGCCCCATCGAAGTCCTCATCTGAGTCCTGTTCATCGGAACCCATGTGCTACCTCGCCCTCTGACCTGGCTGCAGCAGTTAGTGCTGGCTGCACGCATAAAGCATTCTAATGAGCAGGCAGCACGAAGTTGGCGTACTGCCTGCATTTCAATCTCCAGGCATGGGTTAATCGTGCATCGCAATCCCCACACCCGTTTTCAGGAGCTATCCAATTTAGCTCTTGGAGACTACTGTTTTATTTCCTTTTCGTCGAAAGTGCTTTGAATCTGTGAGCCTACTGGCATGGTCAGCACATATCGCTCATTACTTGGTGCACTAAGGGCTGCTACATGCATTTCAATTCACACTAATGATGTCCAAGATGGTGATCAGAACACTTTGTCCCAGTGAATGGTTGAGGAACCTTTTATATCTCAGTGTTTTGAAAGGGCACCTCATCAACTAACCCTCAAAACCCCCGAGCCCACTCATTGGGCCCAAGTTTCCACATGATTTGCGCCTGATTTTTAGGAGCAACTGGTGGAGAACAGACTATCTTAGAAATCGCAATTTTCCACATTTTTTTTTCTGTAGTTCTAGTCAGGTAGAACAGTTCTACTTTGGAACAGAATTTTTTCTTCAAAAGGGGGCGTGTCCGGCCACTGACGCCTGATTTGAAAGTTTCCACAGTGAAAACTTACTCCAAACTAAAGTAGAATGGAGCAAGTGAAGATTTTTGGAGAACTGAAAAAACCTGTTCTGCACATTAAAAAATCAGGCGCATTTTACAAATTAGGCGTCCAGAACGGGGTGTGGCGGGGATAGGGGGGGAAGGGAAGTCATTAAATTCTATAATAAATCCTTATTTATACTTATACAAATATTATACAAATAAATCCAACCTGAATAAACATTTATAAGCAAAGAAAAGATTAAATAAACCATCTTCCTACCTGTGTGAAAGTGCTTCAGGCAGGCCTTTCGGGACCGAAGGCTGAACGGGCCGGCCCGAGACTTCAGGCAGGCCCCATCCCCAGCACCAGGTTTACAGGTCGGTGGCATTGGGTTGGGTCGGGTCGGGGAGGTTCGGGTCGGGGGAGGGAGAAAGAGAGAGGGGGGGAGGGAGCGAGAGAGAGGGGGGGAGGGAGAAAGAGAGAGGGGGGGAATGAGAGAGAGGGGGAGGGGGAGAGAGAGAGCGGGGGGGGGTGGAGGGAGAGAGAGAGAGCGGGGGAGGAGGGAGAGGGAGCGGGGGAGGTCAGGTCGGATCCAGTCCGGGAGCGGGAGTCGTGTCGGGTCGGGTCCAGTCGGGGGGGGGGTCGGGTCGGGTCGGGGGCCGGGAGCGCGGGTCGGGTCGGGTCCAGTCGGGGAGGTGGGGAGCGGGAACAGGAGCCCGGGTCGGGTCGGGTCGGGTCCAGTCGGGGGGGGGGGTCGGGTCGGGTCGGGGGCCGGGAGCGCGGGTCGGGTCGGGTCCAGTCGGGGAGGTGGGGAGCGGGAACAGGAGCGCGGGTCGGGTCGGGTCCAGTCGGGGGGGGGGGCGGAGCGGGAACAGGAGCGCAGGTCGGGTCGGGTCCAGTCGGGGGGGGGGGCGGAGCGGGAACAGGAGCGCAGGTCGGGTCGGGTCCAGTCGGGGGGGGTGGCGGAGCGGGAACAGGAGCGCGGGTCGGGTCGGGTCCAGTCGGGGAGGCGGGGAGCGGGAACAAGAGCGCGGGTCGGGTCGGGTCCAGTCGATGGGGCGGGGAGCGGGAACAGGAGCGCGGGTCGGGTCGGGTCCAGTCGGGGGGGGGGGGGGGGGGGCGGAGCGGGAACAGGAGCTCGGGTCGGGTTGGGTCCAGTCGGGGTGGCGGGGAGCGGGAACAGGAGCTCGGGTCGGGTCGGGTCCAGTCGGAGGGGGGGGGGGGCGGAGCGGGAACAGGAGCTCGGGTCGGGTTGGGTCCAGTCGGGGTGGCGGGGAGCGGGAACAGGAGCTCGGGTCGGGTCGGGTCCAGTCGGGGGGGGGGGGCGGAGCGGGAACAGGAGCTCGGGTCGGGTCGGGTCCAGTCGGGGGGGGGAGCGGGTGTCGGGTCTGGTCCGGAGGCAGGGTGGGGGGGAGCGAGTGTCTGGTCTGGTCTGGAGGCAGCGGGGAGCGGGTGTCGGGTCTGGTCGGCGGAGGGGAAGTAGGAGCTGGCCGTGGGAGGAGCCTTATTCACGCAGCCCCAGGGAGGCCATTCGGCCAGGGCTAGGGGCTGCGTGCTTCGGCCCCCTCCCACACAGTTCGGCGCCTGGAGCTACTGCACTTGCGTGCCCACTGTAGCGCGCATGTGCAGAGGCCCCGGTACTGTTTTCAGCGCAGGGACCTGGCTCCGCCCCCCTACAGCTCATGCTGCGCTGCGCCGAGGGGCAGAGGACCTGCAGGGAGGTGGAGAATACGGAGGATTTTTTTAGGCGCACTTTGTGGCACGAAAAACAGGCATCCAGGTCGGGACTGCGCCATTCTAGGCGCGTGTGGAAACTTGGGCCCATTATTCTTGCTTTATTATTCTGAGATTGACGGTAATTCCGATAGAAAGTACGGATCACTTGTTCTGGGGTAAATAAAGAACTGTAACCAGTTAACATTCAGGCTCAGTTTATTGAAGTCGAAGCAGAGATGATCAAATTGCACAATCTCCTTAATTTCCTCAGAGGAATGTTTTAAAATAATAATTACCAGAAACAAAGATCTTAGAAGTATCTCGAGCCCTACATCTATCAAATCAAGCTTCAACCACCAAGGTTTCACCTGATGACAATTATGACGGCCCACCTATCAGTCACAGTCAAAGACCAGGAGGCCAATATTCATACAGAGCACATGTCCAGGTGGGTGGAGCGATGGCGCTACACGCACGGTGGCATTACTGATAGGCCCAAACTGTTTTCATCATCCGCCCACATTTGAATGTGATCGGTGAACTACCAGCACTCAACAGGCACTGATAGAGAGCTCGCTGCTCAGGGATCAAGCAATCCCATGGTTATACCACAGAGTCAGTGCTCCTCCTGACCCCACAAAAGTCAACATCACAAGCTTTTTGGGGGCATTTGGGAGTGGCTTTCAGCGGTCCATTTAAAGAGCACTGCTTATGCCGCTGCATTTCAGTATCAATGAGCGGAGTGTGCATAGCACACAATACCATAGGCAGTATAGGTATGGAGGAGGCCACTTGCAAGTGTTATTTAATGGATTCCTCACTTGCTCTCAGTTAAAATGCTGCAAAGTTTTGGGAGGCTTGTTGCTGGTAGTTTATAGTGTTTTTGTGGCTACTCAGACAATTTTAAGTGCTTGTAGTGGCTGAACAATTTTCTGGCTGAAGGAGCTTCTAGCAATGAATGTTTTCCTGCATGGTGATCCTGCATGGTAATTCCACTCAGATTCGAGGAAGAGGAGTATCAACAACAGGAAGAAGGAGCAAATAAAGCGACGGCTGCAAGGAGACCAGATAGAATGAATAGTAGGGAGACAATGCTTGCAGGAATCCTTGCCGCTGACAGAATGTATATGCTGAGTGTATTAAAAGTGTGTTGAGAATGTTTTTTGATTTTTTGATTTTTTTTTTCAGTTAGGTTTTTTGAAAAATTATTTTATTATTTTTTCGTGTTAGTCCCTACCCGCAGCATCGGGGTACATTTTTATAGATTTTTACATTTTCTTTAGGCACCATCCAATCTAACCAAAATTGCACGTTTTTGCCCAGATTGGAGGTTAAAGGCCCACATTTTTCGCTGGCCAGATTCTTTTTTTTTCGAGAAGTTTTCACTGGCAATAAACTTCCCAGCCTTAGCGCTTTTTTGGGCGGCAATCAGGTACTGGCTGGCTTTGGGGAAATTCTAGCCCATAGAAATTTACAGCACGGAAGGAGGCCATTTCAGCCTATCCTGTCCGCATCGGCCAACAAAGAGCAATCCAGCCTAATCCCACTTTCCAGCTCTTGGGACGTAGCCCTGTAGGTTACAGCACTTCAAGTGCACATCCAAGTACTTTTAAAATGTGGTGAAGGTTTCTGCCTTCAGGCAGTGAGTTCCAGACTCCCACCTCCCTCTGGATGAAGACATTTCCTATCAAATCCCCTTTAAACCTACCTCCAATTACTTTAAATCTATGCCCCCTGGTTGTTGATCCCTCTGATTCCTTTAATAAGGTTTGACTAGCTTGTTTAGCACAACTTGATAATACAAGAGGTTTTTTTTTTACAAATGTTAGAATTAATGTGCACAGTAACAACACAAGAATCTATATTTTTGACAAATTATAAATTTCGAGGTACACTGGTTCTCAGGTTGACACAAGTGCAATTATTGTTTTGCATATATCCCTGTGCTAATAATCTAACATCCCTAATTTCAGGTGGTTCAATATTAAGGCTGACCAATGGATCAGACACTTGAATCTGGATCAATATAAGGTTAGTCTGTCAAGAAAATATTCACTTGAACCAGAATTCCCATCCGCCATTGATAAAAATATGACCATTTTGTGTTTTAGCCTATTTAATTACTCAAACTGTGATTCAACTTTAAACCATTATGCAAAATACATTCTGTTGCTGCGAGTATTTGGGGCTGTGTTGCCAGGTTTTTCAATCTGGCCGAGATATATAATAACACCATAGCTAGGTTTTCTTTTGCTCTCTCTAGCAATGATGACAGGGAACTACCACTGGAGATCAAAGCAGAAATAGGCAGTTTAACAAAAAAATAAGGATAACAGGATTGCAAACTAACCATCCATTGTTTTTTTTAATATGGCAGTGCAAGTGGGGGAAAACATAACCAGCTGGTAAATAGTCTACTCGCTGCCAGTGTTTAATTTGTGTGTGTTGGTCTTGCTCCCAGTTTGTATAATTGGTATCTGTCCTCAGAGACAAGACTCCACCCTTTTGTTCCAATATCAACTAATCGGACCAGAAATGGAAAGTCAAGGTTCATCGCGCTGCATTCCACTGTCAGAGAAGCAGAGAATTTTCATCTAGTAATGTAATTTTTTTTCCCCACAAACTAACTATTGGTTTAATACCACCCTGAAACCAAATTGCTTTCTGTTGTAACATGCATTTTTGGGGGATTGATTTTTTTAACATCAAAAATATTTCCCTTTCAGCTCAAGATGTCATTTCTCCAAACATTCCTGAGATAATGAAGCTACTCTGTTATTTCATACCATATACAGGCTAGATATTCAAAATCATTATTGACAGTGAACTTGGTTGAGCTGGGGTTACAGCTCATATGTTATCTTGCAATACACCTGATAAAACTACATAGCTAAAAGTACACAATTACATCTGAGTGCATGTAAACGGGGCTACTCATCGACGTTAATGATTTTTGGTTCAAATTCAATCAATAGATTATTGATTTTTCTTCAACAAGCGACTGCTTTAACTCAGTATATAATTGTTATGTTACTACTGCTCCGAGTTGATAAATATGGTAACAGAGGTGCTTACCTTCCTGGTCTGGTCCTTATTGATTTGTTGGGCTGCATCTTCTTATTTGCTTCTTCTTTACAAGAGCTTTTATATTCTTTGACTTGGCTCCATCTGGTGCTTACTTCCACTGCTCTCCTGACCCAACACGTCACTTAACGGGATCGATGTTAACTTTCTGAAATCTGCATTAACAAAACATGAAACTGCCTCAAATTGAAATAATTAACACCGATGATCAGCCGACTGTCACTTTTATAGTGATTACTGCTGGGGGGCCAATGCGTCTGCCTGTTTCATACAATAGGCCCCTTTTAATATGTAATTTGAGGTCTTATGACATACAGAGGACCCCGATTACCATTTTAGGATAGAAGTGGTCAATGCATATGTGTCATGGCCAAGCATTCTCCAACTAGTTTCACTGAAGAATCCAAGAGGCCATGAAAAAATGTGTTTTACATAATATTTGTGGGGACAGGAGGAGCAGGAGTGCTTTTCTGGGGCTCCACAAAAATAATCTGGACCACAGCTTCAGTCTGAGGCTCGACCAATTTTGATGGTTGGACATCAACTCCCAACCTAGGGGGAGTGTTTGCTAGTGCTGCTGTGGAGGGTTTAAACTAATATGGCAGCGGGATGGGAACCTATGCAGGGAGACAGAGGAAAATAAAATGGGGGCAGAAGCAAAAGATAGAAAGGAGAATAGTAAAAGTGGAGGGCAGAGAAACCCAAGGCAAAAATCAAAAAGTGCCACATTATAGCAAAATTCTAAAGGGACAAAGAGTGTTAAAAAGGCCATCCTGAAGGCTCTGTGCCTCAATGCAAGGAGTATTCATAATAAGGTGGATGAATTAACTGTGCAGGCAGCTATTAATGATTATGATATAATTGGGAATATGGAGACATGGCTCCAGGGTGACCAAGGCTGGGAACTCAACATCCAGGGTTATTCAACATTCAGGAAGGATAGACAGAAAGGAAAAAGAGGTGGGGTAGCATTGCTGGCTAAAGAGGAAATTAACGCAATAGTAAGAAAGGACATTAGCTTGGATGATGTGGAATCTGTATGGGTAGAGCTGCGGAATACCAAAGGGCAGAAAACGCTAGTGGGAGTTGTGTACAGACCACCAAACAGTAGTAGTGAGGATGGGGTTAGTATCAGACAAGAAATTAGGGATGCATGCAATAAAGGTACAGTAGTTATCATGGGCAGCTTTAATCTACATATAGATTGGGGTAACCAAGCTGGTAGCAATGCGGTGGAGAAAGATTTCCTGGAGTGTATTAGGAATGGCTTTCTAGACCAATATGTCGAGGAACCAACTAGAGAGCTGGCCATCCTAGACTGACTGTTGTGTAATGAGAGAGGACTAATTAGCAATCTTGTTGTGCAAGTCCCCCTGGGGAAGAGTGACCATAATATGGTGGAATTCTTTTATTAAGATGGAGAGTGACAGTGTTAATTCAGAGACTAGTGTCCTGAACTTAAGGGCAGGTAACTTCGATGGTATGAACCGTGAAGATAGACTGGCAAATGATACTTAAAGGGTTGACAGTGAATAGGCAATGGCAGACATTTATGGATCACATGGATGAACTTCAACAATTGTACATCCCTCTCTGGAGTAAAAATAAAACGGGGAAGATATCTCAACCGTGGCTAAAAAGGGAAATTAGGGATAGTGTTAAATCCAAGGAAGAGGCATATATATTGGCCAGAAAAAGCAGCAAACCAGAGGACTGGGAGAAATTTAGAATCCAGCAGAGGAGGACAAAGGGTCTAATTAGGAGGGGAAATAGAGTATGAAAGGAAGATTGCAGGGAACATAAAAACTGACAGCAAAAGCTCCTATAGATATGTGAAGAGAAAACGATTAGTGAAGACCAACGTAGGTCCTTTGCAGTCAGAATCAGGTGAATTTATAATGGGGAACAAAGAAATGGCAGACCAATTGAACAAATACTTTGGATCTGTCTTCACTAAGGAAGACACAAATAACCTTTCGGAAATACTAGAAGTTCGAGGGTCTAGCGAAAAGGAGGAACTGAAGGAAATCCTTATTAGTCAGGAAATTGTGTTCAGGAAATTCATGGGATTGAAGGCCAATACATCCCCAGGGCCTGATTGGCTGTATCCCAGAGTACCTAAGGAAGTGGCCCTAGAAATAGTGGATGCATTGGTCATCATTTTCCAACATCCTATTGACTCTGGATCAGTTCCTATGGACTGGAGAGTAGATAATGTAATCCCAATTTTTAAAAAAGGAGGGAGAGAGAAAACAGGGAATTATAGAACGGTTCACCTGGCATCGGTAGTGGGGAAAAGTTGGAATCAATTTTTAAAGATGAAATAGCATCGCATTTGGAAAACAGTGACGGGATCGGTCCAATTCAGCATGGATTTATCAAATCATGCTTGACAAATCTTCTACTATTTTTTTGAGGATGTAACTCGTAGAGTGGACAAGGGAGAACCAGTGGATGTGGTATATTTCGACTTTCAAAAGGCTTTTGCCAAGGTCCCACACAAGAGATTGGTGTGCAAAATTAAAGCACATGGTATTGGGGGTAATGTATTGACGTGAATAGAAAACTTGTTGGCAGACAGGAAGCAGAGAGTCGGAATAAATGGGTCCTTTTCAGAATGGCAGGCAGTGACCAGTGGGGCGCCACAGGGTTCAGTGCTGGGACCCCAGCTAGTTACAATATACATCAATGATTTAGATGAAGGAATTGAATGTAATATCTCCAAGTTTGCAGATGACACTAAGCTGGGTGGCGGAGGAGGAGGAGGAGGAAGAAGAAGGGAGAAGGCAACCTAGACAGACCCTTTCTGCTAGGCTGTCTGTGAAGAATTAATTAGAATGCAATACCAGTAACCGCCACCCCAATTCTCCATTCACCAACAGTCCCACATCTTACCTTCACTCTGTCACTAACCATGACAGTATCCACATGGCCACAATGTATAAATAAAAGCCAGCACAAAATAAACATTCCAAACCAAATTTATCAATGAAATCATGCCATACTGCATACAAATGTAAATTAATCACCATTATGCATTCCCTTAGCGCCTGTCTTCAGTGTGTCTTTGCCTGTCCTCTTGCTACTACGCAGTGCTACCCAAGTGGCTGCAGCGTGGCTGGTGGAATGCGACTGACTTTCAGTGCAGGACATTGCAGATGGCCTTGGAGGACGACCGCAAGCAGCTCTGGCTCAAGAAGGCCCGGCCTGGGACTGCACCATCTCGGCATGGGTGGCAGCAGTCTTGGCTGGCACCTCAGCAATCTGTTGGAGGAGAGATTGCTGGAGTGCTGTGACACCATGCAAGCCTCCTTCCGTGCTGTAAATTTCTATGGGCTAGAATTTCCCCAAAGCCAGCCAGTACCTGATTGCCGCCCAAAAAAGTGCTAAGGCTGGTAAGTTTATTGCCAGTGAAAACTTCTCGAAAAAAAAAGAATCTGGCCAGCGAAAAATGTGGGCCTTTAACCTCCAATCTGGGCAAAAACGTGCAATTTTGGTTAGATTGGATGGTGCCTAAAGAAAATGTAAAAATCTATAAAAATGTACCCCGATGCTGCGGGTAGGGACTAACACGAAAAAATAATAAAATAATTTTTCAAAAAACCTAACTGAAAAAAAAAATCAAAAAATCAAAAAAACATTCCCAACACACTTTTAATACGCTCAGCATATACATTCTGTCAGAGGCAAGGATTCCTGCAAGCATTGTCTCCCTACTATTCATTCTATCTGGTCTCCTTGCAGCCGTCGCTTTATTTGCTCCTTCTTCCTGTTGTTGATACTCCTCTTCCTCGAATCTGAGTGGAATTACCATGCAGGATCACCATGCAGGAAAACATTCATTGCTAGAAGCTCCTTCAGCCAGAAAATTGTTCAGCCACTACAAGCACTTAAAATTGTCTGAGTAGCCACAAAAACACTATAAACTACCAGCAACAAGCCTCCCAAAACTTTGCAGCATTTTAACTGAGAGCAAGTGAGGAATCCATTAAATAACACTTGCAAGTGGCCTCCTCCATACCTATACTGCCTATGGTATTGTGCGCTCATTGATACTGACATGCAGCGGCATAAGCAGTGCTCTTTAAAGGGACCTCTGGAAGCCACTCCCAAACGCCCCCAAAAAGCTTGTGATGTTGACTTTTGTGGGGTCAGGAGGAGCACTGACTCTGTGGTATAACCATGGGATTGCTTGATCCCTGAGCAGTGAGCTGTCTATCAGTGCCTGTTGAGTGCTGGTAGTTCACCGATCACATTCAAATGTGGGCGGATGATGAAAACAGTTTGGGCCTATCAGTAATGCCACCGTGCGTGTAGCGCCATCGCTCCACCCACCCGGACATGTGCTCTGTATGAATATTGGCCTCCTGGTCTTTGACTGTGACTGATAGGTGGGCCGTCATAATTGTCATCAGGTGAAACCTTGGTGGTTGAAGCTTGATTTGATAGATGTAGGGCTCGAGATACTTCTAAGATCTTTGTTTCTGGTAATTATTATTTTAAAACATTCCTCTGAGGAAATTAAGGAGGTTGTGCAATTTGATCATCTCTGCTTCGACTTCAATAAACTGAGCCTGAATGTTAACTGGTTACAGTTCTTTATTTACCCCAGAACAAGTGATCCGTACTTTCTGTCGGAATTATCGTCAATCTCAGAATAATAAAGCAAGAATAATGGGCCCAAGTTTCCACACGCGCCTAGAACAGCGCAGTCCCGACCTGGATGCCTGTTTTTCGTGCCACAAATTGCACCTAAAAAAATCCTCCGTATTCTCCACCTCCCTGCAGGTCCTCTGCCCCTCGGCGCAGCGCAGCATGAGCTGTAGGGGGGCGGAGCCAGGTCCCTGCGCTGAAAACAGTACCGGGGCCTCTGCACATGCGCGCTACAGTGGGCACGCAAGTGCAGTAGCTCCAGGCGCCGAACTGTGTGGGAGGGGCCCGAAGCACGCAGCCCCTAGTCCTGGCCGAATGGCCTCATTGGGGCTGCGTGAATAAGGCTCCTCCCACGGCCAGCTCCTACTTCCCCCCCCCCGACCAGACCCGACACCCGCTCCCCGCTGCCTCCAGACCAGACCAGACACTCGCTCCCCCCCACCCTGCCTCCGGACCAGACCCGACACCCGCTCCCCCCCCCGACTGGACCCGACCCGAGCTCCTGTTCCCGCTCCGCCCCCCCCCCCGACTGGACCCGACCCGACCCGAGCTCCTGTTCCCGCTCCGCCCCCCCCCCCGACTGGACCCGACCCGACCCGCGCTACTGTTCCCGCTCCCCGCCCCACCGACTGGACCCGACCCGACCCGCGCTCCGGTTCCCGCTCCGCCCCCCCCCCCCGACTGGACCCGACCCGACCCGCGCTCCTGTTCCCGCTCCGCCCCCCCCCCCCGACTGGACCCGACCCGACCCGCGCTCCTGTTCCCGCTCCCCGCCCCACCGACTGGACCCGACCCGACCCGCGCTCCTGTTCCCGCTCCCCGCCTCCCCGACTGGACCCGACCCGACCCGCGCTCCTGTTCCCGCTCCCCACCCCCACGACTGGACCCGACCCGACCCGACCCGGGCTCCTGTTCCCGCTCCCCGCCTCCCCGACTGGACCCGACCCGACCCGCGCTCCCGTCCCCCGACCCGACCCGACCCCCCCCCCCGACTGGACCCGACCCGACACGACTCCCGCTCCCGGACTGGATCCGACCTGACCTCCCCCGCTCGCTCTCCCTCCTCCCCCGCTCTCTCTCTCTCCCTCCACCCCCCCCGCTCTCTCTCTCCCCCTCCCCCTCTCTCTCATTCCCCCCCCTCTCTCTTTCTCCCTCCCCCCCTCTCTCTCGCTCCCACCCCCCCTCTCTCTCTCTCCCTCCCCCGACCCGAACCTCCCCGACCCGACCCAACCCAATGCCACCGACCTGTAAACCTGGTGCTGGGGACGGGGCCTGCCTGAAGTCTCGGGCCGGCCCGTTCAGCCTTCGGTCCCGAAAGGCCTGCCTGAAGCACTTTCACACAGGTAGGAAGATGGTTTATTTAATCTTTTCTTTGCTTATAAATGTTTATTCAGGTTGGATTTATTTGTATAATATTTGTATAAGTATAAATAAGGATTTATTATAGAATTTAATGACTTCCCTTCCCCCCCCATCCCCGCCACACCCCGTTCTGGACGCCTAATTTGTAAAATGCGCCTGATTTTTTAATGTGCAGAACAGGTTTTTTCAGTTCTACATAAATCTTCACTTGCTCCATTCTACTTTAGTTTGGAGTACGTTTTCACTGTGGAAACTTTCAAATCAGGCGTCAGTGGCCGGACACGCCCCCTTTTGAAGAAAAAATTCTGTTCCAAAGTAGAACTGTTCTACCTGACGAGAACTACAGAAAAAAAAATGTGGAGAATTGCGATTTCTAAGATAGTCTGTTCTCCACCAGTTGCTCCTAAAAATCAGGCGCAAATCATGTGGAAACTTGGGCCCAATGAGTGGGCTCTGGGGTTTTGAGGGTTAGTTGATGAGGTGCCCTTTCAAAACACTGAGATATAAAAGGTTCCTCAACCATTCACTGGGACAAAGTGTTCTGATCACAATCTTGGACATCATTAGTGTGAATTGAAATGCATGTAGCAGCCCTTAGTGCACCAAGTAATGAGCGATATGTGCTGACCATGCCAGTAGGCTCACAGATTCAAAGCACTTTCGACGAAAAGGAAATAAAACAGTAGTCTCCAAGAGCTAAATTGGATAGCTCCTGAAAACGGGTGTGGGGATTGCGATGCACGATTAACCCATGCCTGGAGATTGAAATGCAGGCAGTACGCCAACTTCGTGCTGCCTGCTCATTAGAATGCTTTATGCGTGCAGCCAGCACTAACTGCTGCAGCTAGGTCAGAGGGCGAGGTAGCACATGGGTTCCGATGAACGGGGCTCAGATGAGGACTTCGATGGGGCAGCCTACAGAAGAAGGCTGATGTGTATACACAAAAAAATGTTTGGCGTATTGAAAAGCCTGCCAGAAAGCCTGTGTGCATGTTGAAGAGCATGGAGGAGTCCGGCATCAACTTGGCACAAGACTTGGCGCAGAGCTTGGAGTCCATCATTTACAGCATGGAAGTGGTGGGCAATTCCATTAGTGCACTTGTGGACCCAGCCATGATGCAGTGCCTGATGACCAATGTCTCAGCTTCCATTGCAGCACAAACAGCAGCCACCCAATGTCTGAGTGATGCAGTGGAAGCTCAGACTTCTCTCCTACAATGTCAGCTTGCTGCCATGTAAGCACAGACTGTTGCCATCATGGCTGTGGATTACAGTGTTCAAAGGGGCTTGCATGGTGTCACAGCACTCCAGCAATCTCTCCTCCAACAGATTGCTGCGGTGCCAGCCAAGACTGCTGCCACCCATGCCGAGATGGTGCAGTCCCAGGCCGGGCCTTCTTGAGCCAGAGCTGCTTGAGGTCGTCCTCCAAGGCCATCTGCAATGTCCTGCACTGAAAGTCAGTCGCATTCCACCAGCCACGCTGCAGCCACTTGGGTAGCACTGCGTAGTAGCAAGAGGACAGGCAAAGACACACTGAAGACAGGCGCTAAGGGAATGCATAATGGTGATTAATTTACATTTGTATGCAGTATGGCATGATTTCATTGATAAATTTGGTTTGGAATGTTTATTTTGTGCTGGCTTTTATTTATACATTGTGGCCATGTGGATACTGTCATGGTTAGTGACAGAGTGAAGGTAAGATGTGGGACTGTTGGTGAATGGAGAATTGGGGTGGCGGTTACTGGTATTGCATTCTAATTAATTCTTCACAGACAGCCTAGCAGAAAGGGTCTGTCTAGGTTGCCTTCTCCCTTCTTCTTCCTCCTCCTCCTCCTCCGCCACCCAGCTTAGTGTCATCTGCAAACTTGGAGATATTACATTCAATTCCTTCATCTAAATCATTGATGTATATTGTAACTAGCTGGGGTCCCAGCACTGAACCCTGTGGCGCCCCACTGGTCACTGCCTGCCATTCTGAAAAGGACCCATTTATTCCGACTCTCTGCTTCCTGTCTGCCAACAAGTTTTCTATTCACGTCAATACATTACCCCCAATACCATGTGCTTTAATTTTGCACACCAATCTCTTGTGTGGGACCTTGGCAAAAGCCTTTTGAAAGTCGAAATATACCACATCCACTGGTTCTCCCTTGTCCACTCTACGAGTTACATCCTCAAAAAAATAATAGAAGATTTGTCAAGCATGATTTGATAAATCCATGCTGAATTGGACCGATCCCGTCACTGTTTTCCAAATGCGATGCTATTTCATCTTTAAAAATTGATTCCAACTTTTCCCCACTACCGATGCCAGGTGAACCGGTCTATAATTCCCTGTTTTCTCTCTCCCTCCTTTTTTAAAAATTGGGATTACATTAGCTACTCTCCAGTCCATAGGAACTGATCCAGAGTCAATAGAATGTTGGAAAATGATGACCAATGCATCCACTATTTCTAGGGCCACTTCCTTAGGTACTCTGGGATACAGCCAATCAGGCCCTGGGGATTTATTGGCCTTCAATCCCATGAATTTCCAGAACACACTTTCGAGGTACACGAGTTCTCAGGTTGACACAAGTGCAATTATTGTTTTGCATATATCCCTGTGCTAATAATCTAACATCCCTAATTTCAGGTGGTTCAATATTAAGGCTGACCAATGGATCAGACACTTGAATCTGGATCAATATAAGGTTAGTCTGTTAAGAAACTATTCACTTGAAGCAGAATTCCCATCCGCCATGGATAAAAATATGACCATTTTGTGCTTTAGCCTATTTAATTACTCAAACTGTGATTCAACTTTAAACTATTATGCAAAATACATTCTGTTGCTGCGAGTATTTGGGGCTGTGTTGCCAGGTTTTTCAATCTGGCTGAGATATATAATAACACCATAGCTAGGTTTTCTTTTGCTCTCTCTGACAATGATGACAGGGAACTACCACTGGAGATCAAAGCAGGAATAGGCAGTTTAACAAAAAAATAAGGATAACAGGATTGCAAACTAACCATCCATTGTTTTTTTTTAATATGGCAGTGCAAGTGAGGGAAAACATAACCAGCTGGTAAATAGTCTACTCGCTGCCAGTGTTTAATTTGTGTTTGTTGGTCTTGCTCCCAGTTTGTATAATTGGTATCTGTCCTCAGAGACAAGACTCCACCCTTTTGTTCAAATATCAACTAAAGGGACCAGAAAAGGAAAGTCAAGGTTCATCGCGCTGCATTCCACTGTCAGAGAAGCAGAGAATTTTCAACTAGTAATGTAATTTTTTTTTCCCACAACCTAACTATTGGTTTAATACCACCCTGAAACCAAATTGCTTTCTGTTGTAATATGCATTTTTGGGGGATTGATTTTTTTAACATCAAAAATACTTCCCTTTCAGCTCAAGATGTCATTTCTCCAAACATTCCTGAGAAAATGAAGCTACTCTGTTATTTCATACCATATACAGGCTAGATATTCAAAATCAATGTGTCTGCCTGTTTCATACGATAAGCCCCTTTTAATATGTAATTTGAGGTCTTATGACATACAGAGGACCCCAATTACCATTTTAGGATAGAAGTGGTCAATGCGTATGTGTCATGGCCAAGCATTCTCCAACTAGTTTCACTGAAAAGTCCAAGAGGCCATGAAAAAATGTGTTTTAAATAATATTTGTGGGGACAGGAGGAGCAGGAGTGCTTTTCTGGTGCCCCACAAAATAATCTGGACCACAGCTTCAGTCTGAGGCTCGACCAATTTTGATGGTTGGACCTTATGTCCCAACCTAGGGGGAGTGTTTGCTGGTGCTGTTGGGGAGGGTTTAATATGGCAGGGGGATGGGAACCTATGCAGGGAGACAGAGGAAAATAAAATGGGGGCAGAAGCAAAAGATAGAAAGGAGAATAGTAAAAGTGGAGGGCAGAGAAACTCAATGCAAAAATCAAAAAGGGCCACATTATGGAAAATTCTAAAGGGACAAAGAGTGTTAAAAAGGCCATCCTGAAGGCTCTGTGCCTCAATGCAAGGAGTATTCATAATAAGGTAGATTAATTAACTGTGCAGGCAGCTATTAACGATTATGATATAATTGGGAATATGGAGACATGGCTCCAGGGTGACCAAGGCTGGGAACTCAACATCCAAGGTTATTCAACATTCAGGAAGGATAGACAGAAAGGAAAAGGAGGTGGGGTAGCGTTGCTGGTTAAAGAGGAAATTAATGCAATAGTAAGAAAGGACATTAGCTTGGATGATGTGGAATCTGTATGGGTAGAGCTGCGGAAAACCAAAGGGCAGAAAACGCTAGTGGGAGTTGTGTACAGACCACCAAACAGTAGTAGTGAGGATGGGGTTGGTATCAGACAAGAAATTAGGGATGCATGCAATAAAGGTACAGTAGTTATCATGGGCAGCTTTAATCTACATATAGATTGGGGTAACCAAGCTGGTAGTAATGCGGTGGAGAAAGATTTCCTGGCGTGTATTAGGAATGGCTTTCTAGACCAATATGTCGAGGAACCAACTAGAGAGCTGGCTATCCTAGACTGAGTGTTGTGTCATGAGAGAGACTAATTAGCAATCTTGTTGTGCAAGTCCCCCTGGGGAAGAGTGACCATAATATGGTGGTACTATTTATTGAGGTGGAGAGTGACAGTGTTAATTCAGAGACTAGGGTCCTGAACTTAAGGGCAGGTAATTTCGATGGTATGAGACGTGAATTGGCTCGGATAGACTGGCAAATGATACTTAAAGGGTTGACAGTGAATAGGCAATGGCAGACATTTATGGATCACATGGATGAACTTCAACAATTGTACATCTCTCTCTGGAGCAAAAATAAAACGGGGAAGGTATCTCAACCGTGGCTAAAAAGGGAAATTAGGGAAGAGGCATATATATTGGCCAGAAAAAGCAGCAAACCAGAGGACTGGGAGAAATTTAGAATCTAGCAGAGGAGGACAAAGGGTCTAATTAGGAGGGGAAATAGAGTATGAATGGAAGCTTGCAGGGAACATAAAAACTGACAGCAATAGCTTCTATAGATATGTGAAGAGAAAAAGATTAGTGAAGACCAACGTAGGTCCTTTGCAGTCAGAATCAGGTGAATTTATAATGGGGAACAAAGAAATGGCAGACCAATTGAACAAATACTTTGGATCTGTCTTCAATAAGGAAGACACAAATAACCTTCCGGAAATACTAGAGGTTCGAGGGTCTAGCGAAAAGGAGGAACTGAAGGAAATCCTTATTAGTCAGGAAATTGTGTTCAGGAAATTCATGGGATTGAAGGCCAATAAATCCCCAGGGCCTGATTGGCTGTATCCCAGAGTACTTAAGGAAGTGGCCCTAGAAATAGTGGATGCATTGGTCATCGTTTTCCAACATTCTATTGACTCTGGATCAGTTCCTATGGATTGGAGGGTAGCTAATGTAACCCCACTTTTTAAAAAAGGAGGGAGAGAGAAAACAGGGAATTATAGACCGGTTAGCCTGGCATCGGTAGTGGGGAAAAGTTGGAATCAATTATTAAAGATGAAATAGCATCACATTTGGAAAACAGTGACGGGATCGGTCCAATTCAGCATGGATTTATCAAATCATGCTTGACAAATCTTCTACTATTTTTTGAGGATGTAACTAGTAGAGTGGACAAGGAAGAACCAGTAGATGTGGTGTATTTGGACTTTCAAATGGCTTTTGACAAGGTCCCAAACAAGAGATTGGTGTGCAAAATTAAAGCACATGGTATTGGGGGTAATGTATTGACGTGGATAGAAAACTTGTTGGCAGACAGGAAGCAGAGAGTCGGAATAAATGGGTCCTTTTCAGAATGGCAGGCAGTGACCAGTGGGGTGCCACAGGGTTCAGTGCTGGGACCCCAGCTAGTTACAATATACATCAATGTTTTAATGGAAGGAATTGAATGTAATATCTCCAAGTTTGCAGATGACACCAAGCTGGTTGGCGGTGTGAGTTGTGAGGAGGATGCTAAGAGGCTGCAGGGTGACTTGGACAGGTTAGGTAAATGGGCAAATATATGCAGAGGCAGTATAATGTGAATAAATATGAGGTTATCCACTTTGGTGGCAAAAACAGGAAGACAGAATATTATCTGAATGGTGACAGATTAGGAAAAGGGGAGGTGCAACATGACCTAGGTGTCATTGAAGGTTGGCATGTAGGTACAGCAGGTGGTGAAGAAGGCAAATGGCATGTTGGCCTTCATAGCTAGAGGATTTGAGTATAGGAGCAGGGAGGTTTTATTGCAGTTGTACAGAACCTTGGTGAGGCCACACCTAGAATATTGTGTTCAGTTTTGATCTCCTAATCTGATAACGGACATTCTTGCTATTGAGGGAGTACAGCGAAGATTCACCAGACTGATTCCTGGGATGGCAGGACTGACAAATGAGGAGAGACTGGATCAACTGGGCTTGTATCCACTGGAGTTTAGAAGAATGAGAGGAGATCTCATAGAAACATATAAAATTCTGACAGGATTGGACAGGTCAGAGGCAGGGAAAATGTTCCCATTGCTAGAACCAGGGGCCACAGTCTAAGGATAAAGGGTAAGCCATTTAGAACTGAGATGAGGAGAAATTTCTTCACTCAGAGAGTGGTTAATCTGTGGAATTCTCTACCGCAGAAAGTTTATTAGATCTCTTAATTTTCAATGAGATGCAAACTCTGGTGATAGTTTAACATAACTTTATTCTGGCAGCTGCAACAAACTGCTGGCTTTATGCTCGGTCCTTTGTCCTTCTGAAACACATGGCAAAAAATGGCTGTACTTATCCTGGATAAATTTACAATCGTGATCTCGCCCCCTTTGAACTTATTGGCTCAATTGATATGTTGTTAGCCCGTGATTGGCTCGCTGCCAAAAGTCCTGAAATGTCAAGCATGAGTTATAGCTCAATGCAATGTGCTAATTCTCACATAGGCAAGGGTCTGTGTTTTCTCAACTTTGCAGCCTGTTTGAATTCTCTATCAATCCCCCCTTTGATTCTTTCACAAACTGAATCATAAAACATCAGGTATCACTGGTTAAACATTCTACAAAATAATTTCAGACATGTTAATAGAGTTTCCTTCTAAAATTTGTTGATGTGTTTCGCCACATATCCGGACGAGTAGCTTCCACACAAATTTCCATCAACCCGAATTCCATCGTGGCCACAATGGAAGTCTGGTTTTAGTAGGTTAATTAACCTCATTCCAATTTAATCCAAATCAATATCTTAATTCAACCAGTAAACAACCTTCCCTTAAGCATAACGTACAGACGGTCTGCTGGGACCTACAAGGTGTCTCACCTGCGGGACAGCATCTACAGCCGCCTGGTTGCAACAACATTTAATCAACATAAACAAACAATATAAAAGTAAAATAATTACAATGAATAGAATTAAACCTTCCACCAATGAAGTTCCTATTGAACCTAGCCATTGAGTGGCTCCGCTCCACAAAGTGAATGATGGGGGTTGTTTAATTTTTTCTACCTCCTTTTGGATATGCTCCGCTAAGTGGGTAATTTCTTCGAAGCTATCTGGGATATTTGTGCAACACTCAGTTCCGAGTAGAGCGCAAGTACCGCCCCTTTCATCCAGGATGTAGTCAAGGACCAGTCTATTCTGTAGGGCTACCGTGCGGATTGCTACCATTTCTGCATTGATTTTAACTAGGGCCTCTGAGGTATCATTGGCTACCCGTTCCACAACGGATGCCATGTTAATGGATTACCTTGCCAGATGGGCGATCCCATACCCGGGGATCAGAATGGCAAAGAACCTCTCTGTTTCTGTGTTTGCTCTCTTAGGACGGTGTAAATGTTCCGACAGTGACTTTATATGATACATTATAAGGCACAATGTAGGCTAAATAGCAGGATCCCGTCCAATTCTGGGGCAGCCAAGGGTACGCCTTGTGGCCACACACCCAATAGGTGCCATTATGAATGTTAGCTGTTTCTTTGTCAGCAACACTTTGGGGCCTGTCCAGGCTTTTCCATCTGTTTTATTCAGGATCCCCGTTACGTTAAGAACTCCCACATCGGCCCAGTTTGGACGGTTCCATGGCTTGATTGTATTATAATTCCGGGAGCAGTTACTATACCCCATATTTTGGCCTCCTTTGATGTTTCTAATCAGACAGACCGATTCCCCCGGTCTTCCTCCCCCATTGTATTAGTGATAACAAAAAATGGGTGCCATTTGGAATTATTGTAGCACGGTTGGTATCTCCCTTCAAAGGTAGTCAGATTGTAACCTGCTGACTTCTATTTACATGCCCAGTTTTCCGTATCCTGAAACGCATTGCCTGTTTTGTTTTGATCAATTATCCACTCAACCATTTCCGAGATATTCAAGGGAAATGACCTCAAGGGAATCCCTCCCTTTGAGTGAATAGGAATATGCGCACACACCCAACAACTAGAAATGTTACTTTGTTTGACATAAATGTATGACATATATAAAAAAGTATTTACATGTAATTCCCTGGGTACTCTACTATTTCCCTTTGGTGCAGAGGGTCGGCTCGTAAGAAGTAGGCAAATGCCTAGAATACCAAACATTCAGTAGTATAGTAAATTTATACATTTTGGCAAAAAGTAATTGTCCTTATCAGATTTCAGCTTCAGTTACGGGTGCTCGTTTAACGTGTGAGGCATCGATCCAGGATTTCGTTCCTTGGACTTTAACAGCTGCCTGGGTTGTCAATAACACTTGGTAAGGTCCCTCCCACTTGGCACCCAAAGGTTCTTTATGCAACTTTTCCACATGCACCCAGACTCCCGGGAGTATGTCGTGTCCTTCTTCGGGTGGATTACCCCAAGCTGCCGATACCTGTCGGGAAACAGAACTAATAGCATTGGTTAGGTTCTGACAGTATGATAACAGAGTGTCACTCATTAAGTGAACATCAGATTTCCGTAAATCAATAGTTCCTGGCAGCGACATGGGTCTTCCTGTTATAATTTCAAATGGGCTTAGACCTGTAGTTCTGTTCGGGGTTGCCCTAATGCTACATAGCACTATTGGTAGTGCCTGGGGCCATGGTGTTCCTTCTTGGTGATATTTAGCAAGCCGTTATTTCAGAGTTCGATTCATTCGCTCTACTTGTCCTGATGATTGTGGGTGATAAGGACAGTGTAAATCCCATGTAATGTTCAGTAACCTACAGACTTCTTGGCAGACAGCACCTGTGAAGTTCCCTGATCTGAGTCAATGCTACTCGGGACTCCCCGTTGGGGAATGCAATCATTACACAAGACCTTTGCAGTGTGATTGGCTGTGGCTCTTCTGGTTGGGACAGCTTCTACCCATCTAGAGAATCTGTCGACCATGACAAGAATGTTAGTGTATCCTTGGCATGGAGGGAGAGATACATAATCGACCTGCAGATGCTGGAATGGTCCGACAGGGGCAGGGGGCCTCAGTTGGGGCATTACCGTGATGGGTCCAGAATTATTTTTCTGGCCGACCACACAACGGTCTGCTATCAGCTGGGCATGTTTTTTAAATCCCCGACCCCACCAGCTTTTCTGGAACCATGCCGTCATCTGTTGTGAGGCCAAATGTCCCCACGAGTGGATCTGTTGGGCTAAAAAAGGCATAAGCGCTTGTGCCGCGACTGACTTGTCGGTAACTCTTTGTCTCCAGACACCATCTTCATATAGCTTAATTCCTGCCTCAATCCATGTCCAGTTTTCCTCTCAGGAGCACTCGCCTTGCATTGTTTGAAGGTCTCGTGTCTGAAACCTGAGTGCTTTCAATCTGCACACCTGTGTTGGTTCTTCTGGGGGAACGCCCTGTGAGGCGGCATCTTTAACTGCCTGGTCGGCTAGGGCATTTCCCTGTACTTGCGTGGTATTTTCCTTGGTATGAGCCTTACACTTCAGGATGGACACTTCCTGAGGTAATTGTATGGCCTCTAGTACGTCTCGGACTTCTTTTCCATTTCGGATAGGTGTACCAGCAGCAGTGAGGAATCCTCTTTTCCGCCATAACAGATCAAAGTCGTGAGCGACTCCAAAAGCATAACGCGAATCTGTGTAGACAATAGCTGTCTGTCCTTCTGCTATTCGACATGCTTCTGACAGGGCCCGTAACTCGACCTGTTGTGCTGATGTTCCTGAGGGTAAACATCCTTTTGCCACTACCTCATATAAGGTTATAACTGCCCATCCTGCTTTTCTGGTACCATTGTCAACAAAGGAGGAACCATCTGTAAACAGGATGAGGTCTGGGTTGTGCAGAGGCTCCTCTGCTGCTAAGGCTACTTCTTCTGTTTCTTTTAAAATCTCCACGCAGTCATGCTCTTCACATTCTTCCCCCTCTTGCTCCCTGGATTCTGACATCGGGAGCATAGTTGCGGGATTAACCGGTAAGATTCCCGCGATGGCAGTTGGACTGATGGGATACTGTTTAGTGCATGGAGGCTTGGTCCCGGTAAATGACACAGGCTCCATCTGGAATAGGCCACAATCGTTCTTATCTTTAGCCCATATTGGGTGTTCCTTCAATTCTTCTTTCTTCAAAGTTCTAATTGACCATGTCACCCGACCATTCTCGAAATGCAACGATGAATCTACTTGGATTAGGACGTCCATTCCCAAAAGGTATTGATCTACTGGGCTTATCCAGGCTGGCGTGGTTAGTTCATGTGGACCAGCCCTATTAGTACCGGTGTTGTCCTTTTAATTTCCATTTTATGGCCCCGAACTCCATAGGCTGTACGTGCCCTACCATCCAACGGCAAAAAGTCTCCATATTGTAGGGGTAGGCATGTTAATTCCGTCCCTGTGTCTAAAAGACAGTCCACATCCTTATCGCCCACCCTCACAGTTATATATATATCCCATCTCCCCTCTGTTGTATTAATGCGAGGAGGGGGGCCAGGGCTCTCCCAATTAACTCTTTCTGTTGTTGTATTGTCATAGAAACTTAGAAACATAGAAAATAGGCGCAGGAGTAGGCCATTTGGCCCTTCGAGCCCACACTGCCATTCAATGAGTTCATGGTTGAACATGCAGCTTCAGTACCCCATTCCTGCTTTCTCGCCATACCCCTTGATCCCCCTAGTAGTAAGGACTACATCTAACTCTTTTTTGAATATATTTAGTGAATTGGCCTCAACAACTTTCTGTGGTAGAGAATTCCACAGGTTCACCACTCTCTGGGTGAAGAAGTTTCTCCTCATCTCGGTCCTAAATGGCTTACCCCTTATCCTCAGACTGTGACCCCTGGTTCTGGACTTCCCCAACATTGGGAACATTCTTCCTGCATCTAACCTCTCTAAACCCGTCGGAGTTTTAATCTATGAGATTCCCTTTCATTCTTCTGAACTCCAGTGAATACAAGCTCAGTTGATCCAGTCTTTCTTGATATGTCAGTCCCACCATCCCGGGAATCAATCTGGTGAACCTTCGCTGCACTCCCTCAATAGCAAGAATGTCCTTCCTCAGGTTAGGAGACCAAAACTGTACACAATACTCCAGGTGTGGCCTCATCAAGGCCCTGTACAACTGTAGTAACACCTCCTGCACCTGTACTCAAATCCCATCGCTATGAAGGCCAACATGCCATTTGCCTTCTTAACCGCCTGCTGTACCTGCATGTCAGTCACTTAAATGCTTCTATGAGGTCGTTATCTTGTGACAAGTCTGGTTTGTAGGCTGAATTGTATCCCTGTCTGCGTCCTCTTCCCCGGCCGTGACCTTGCTGTTTCGCGCTGCACGTCTTGGCCCAGTGACCTTCTTTCTCACAATAATGACATTTTCCGGGTAATTTTCCTAATAACTGTTTATCTGAATCCTGGGATTTCCATCCCATAGCCTGCACAGCTTGGACTTTAGCTCCCATATCCCTGTCTAATTGGTTACATTGATCCACCAACGCTGCAAAGGTAGTTCCTCTACCTTCCCATTCTAGTAACACTACCTTAAGCATTTTGGACAGTTCTGGCTATAGACCTGCCACGAAAGCTGCTTTCAGGGGTCCAAACTCTTGTTCATCCATTTCCTCATCCGTATTATTCATACCCGAATGTTCTAGCCACGTGCTTGTCATACTCCAGGGCCTCCTCTGTTCCTTTCTGTTGGCAGGCTGCAATTTTTTCCCAGTCTGTCTTAGCTGGACTGAAGGCTTGCAGCCAGTGTTTAATTGTATCCCACTCTGCATCTAATTCCTGCTCATCCTGCCCCAAAGCTTCTTCTACCTTGTCGTACAATTTTCTTCCTTGTGTTTTTGGCACCATTATGGTCAAAATTTGCACTCCGTCCCAAGGATGAAGTTGATATATATTTCTTAAGCGGTCCAATTTGTCCCACGTTTTCACTCCCCCTTTCTTTGGATTGGGCAACTCCTTGGACCATTTATCAATTTTCTCTGGGTCCGCCGGATCATGAACTAAGTATTTTTCATACAGCCTTTTCTTTGTTTTTTTGGTTCCGTCCTCATCCGCGGTCTCTTCTAATTTGACTAAAACGCGTTTTTTTTTTTAAATGGGCCAAAGCGCACCCCTAATTCTTCATCCTCCGACCCTGTATCATCAGAGGATTCAGAATCCGTATCTATTCCTTGGTCATCACTTCGGGTTTGCGCTTTTAATTTATCCAAACATGGGTACCCTGGGAATTGGCCGATACATTTTCCTTTTCCTATTACTGTCTCCTGACCTAACGATTTTTTCCCTTCTTTAATTTCACCTTTAAGATCTTTAACTTCCGCTTCCAACTTTTCAAGTTCAAGCTTTTTCTGTCGCAGCTGTTCACAAACCACTTGCAATTGGTCCTTTGTATTGGTCAGGTCTCTATCATGTTGGGAACGCATTATAATTTCATTTCGCTGTCAGATCTGTCTCATAACGACTCAGGACCATCTGGTTCGTTCTTTATTTTTCATACGGGTCATTTTTCCCCAGACCCTTTTGATATCGTCCAAGGACCATTGTCCTTTGGAGGTACCGTATTTTCGTTCGATCTTAATACAGGTTTTAGATAAGTCGAATTGTTGCTCTCTGTATTCTTTCAACTGCTCGAGGATTTCATCTATTGAAACCTCAGGTGGTGCCCGCCCACCTTTTACAGTTGTCGGCAATTCTTTGCTCTTATCTTCTGCTGCCATAGTACTAATTTCTTTACTGGGGTCTCGAGTCGTAGGCTTTCCAGCCGATCAGTGGGTCGGTGATGAATTAACTAACACACCGCTGAAGTTTAGACGTCTATGGGACTTCGAGCCAATTACCAACCGGAGGGTTCGCAAACCGGAGGCTTTCGGAATCGCATAGAAGGGGAGGTGAATTTAGACAATTGACCGAGGACTTTTATAAAGAGGAGTCCTTAACTCAGTATGTAGGTCCAATGTCCAAAATTCAGTTTCCTCCCTCAGCGATACTGTTCGTGATGCCAAAATTGTTAGATCTCTTAATTTTCAATGAGATGCGAACTCCGGTGATAGTTTAACATAACTTTATTCTGGCAGCTGCAACAAACTGCTGGCTTTATGCCAGGTCCTTTGTCCTTCTGAAATACATGGCAAAAAATGGCTGTACTTATCCTGGATCAATTTACAATCGTGACCTCGCCCCCTTTGACCTTATTGGCTCAATTGATATGTTGTTAGTCCATGATTGGCTCGCTGCCAAAAGTCTTGAAATGGCAAGCGTGAGTTATAGCTCAATGCAATGTGCTTATGCTCACGTAGGCAAGGGTCTGTGTTTTCTCAACTTTGCAGCCTGTTTGAATTCTCTATCAAAGTTGTTGAGGTCAGTTCATTAGATATATTCAAAAGAGAGTTAGCTATGGCCCTTACGGCCAAAGGGATCAAGGGGTATGGAGAGAAAGCAGGAAAGGGATACTGAGGTTGAATGATCAGCCATGATCTTATTAAATGGCGGTGCAGGCTAGAAGGGCCTAATGGCCTAATGGCCTAATGGCCTAATGGCCTAATGGCCTAATGGCCTAATGGCCTAATGGCCTAATGGCCTAATGGCCTAATGGCCTAATGGCCTAATGGCCTAATGGCCTAATGGCCTGCTCCTGCACCTGCATCTAGTTTCTATGTTTCTATCTCCCAACTATCAGCGAGCCACTCACGCATTTTGAACAGCTCACCGATCAGAGGCAGCCAAAACTCTGATGGTTTCAGCTTGGTGCCCCATCGGTATGGGTAAGTTAAAGGAGGCAGGGATGGTAATCTCGGGGGAGGGTTGTGGGGGCTCAGGCATCGCGGGAGGAGCTGGCATCATGGGGGTCTTATTCTGGTTATTGATCAAATTAGATTTATTGTGGTCAGGCTCACTAGTCCATAGTGCCTGGGCATGACTGTCACATTCTTTGAATATTGGATGCCATTTACCTACATCTAGCATGTCTGAACCTCCTAGAATCCCTTTCTATCCTCTGGCAAAATCATATTTGCATCTTATCCTATTGGCATCTTTTAATAAAATAAATAGATATTCAAAGTCCAGAAAATATACCCTATCATTGCTTTTACATTTTTGCTTCGCTTTCCTGTCAAAACTTTTCTTAGACACAACAGTTTCAACAAAATTACCACAAATGACCCGACCACCCCCAATCTGGGACAGAATCAACGGTCACAGATATTGATGGAGTTAAGGCTTCGTCTTCTGAGATAAAAGTAGGCCCATTTGAATTTTGGGCAGATTGCTTTTTTCACTGAGACAGAAAGCATTAAGGGAGGTTTTGAGAGGGTAAATAGTAAAAAATTGTTTCCACTGGTCAATGAATCAATAACAAGTGGATAAATTCAGGATTGTCTCAAAGAATAAAGGAGAAAGTTACAAGAGGTTTTTTCACACAGACTATTATTAGAACATGGAATGCTTTACCACAAATAGTGATTGAGGCAGACACTAAACATACTTGAATAAAGAAGAATACAAAATGATACAGGGAAGGGGTATGTAAATGAGATTAAAGTACATAGCTCCAGTTGAAGAACTAGCATCAGTGCATGATTGACCGAATAGTCTCCTTCTGTCCTGCAATTTCTCTGATCCTTTATGTTATTGTACTAAAAGTAGATACATAGGTTTGAAATACCCCTTGTAAAAAAATTAAAATTTATTAAGTTAAAGCAGATTGTACTGCACAATCTACATTTTCCACTCAGATAAGATGACATTTCTGGTTCTAAATGCATCCATCACAGATAGAAAAATAATGCTTTACCCATGATTCCTTCATTACAGTCTAACTTGGAGCTCCCTTACCCAACTAAGGTGCAGTGTAAGTGATTGATAAAAGTTATGTAGGTGATCTCATACTCTCAGGGCTAGAAATTTGGGGTGTTAACTTTTGAAAAGTAGAAAAAGTAGAGCCAGGTGCTTATGATTCTCTCCTGCCGGGAAATTCAGCTTCAGCGCTCCAAGAGGGAAGTGGAGTGCTAAATCAAGTGCTAGCCACTTCTCTTAGGGAGCTAAAATCTGAGAGCGGGGAAGTAGCGGTGGAGCGCTGAACAATTTGGAGCACATTGCTAACGACATCAGAGGCTGCTTCCTTCGCTTAAAGGGAAGGGCCAGTGATGGAGCACAATCTACTTGTCAGCAGTTCTGCATTGCACGATGACCTGCGCAACTACCATTACAGCCCCAAACACTTTCACAAAGTGGAATGCTTAGACATCTTGCAGCCATGAAACATCGGAAACTTTCAGCAAGCATTAGACTGGTGCAAATAATAAAGTTTGGCCTAACTGAAAACTCTTCCCTTTAATTAGCACTCCACAAGCGGCCAGCCAAGATAACAACTCCTCCTCTTCCTGCCATTGTTCACATCCGGCGATACAGCAGGGGGCGGGAGGCAATTTCACAGTTGGGACGATAACGGGGCACTGCGCACTTTATGACTTCATAATCTGCGAGGCGCAAGATGCCCAGGCGATAAACCGGCACTGAAGTTTGCAGGCATCGCTGAATTTGCCATTCCCAGTCGCTAACCCCTTAGCACCCCATTAACGCTCCCCTCCGGCGCTAACGGGAGGAGCTAAGCAGCCAAATTCCTAGCCCTAAATATTCTTAAGTGGCAGGAATTATTTTTTTCCTTTGAAAATATAAATAAATAGAAACAATGTTTGTAGGCAGCACATCAGCAACAGTGACAGCATAGAAGAAAATTGTAAGTGCTTCCCTAATGCTTCTTTTTCTCAATTCCCTCACTGCATATTCTAACTGGAAAGGTAGCATGCTGAACAAAGGGTGGCTGGCGATTAAAGAAGCTGAAGAAATTAAACAATAAGTTTTGATACACTAATTATTATATGAATATAGATTTAGACGGATTGTGTGATGTAAGTTCAAAAGTGTCAAAAATTGGATTAATTCAACAAAGGGCAAATCAACAACTCTATAATAGAGATATTCTGGAGATCTGATGTCACAGTAAGAACCGAAGACTAGTGTGGCTGATGTAATGTATTCTACCAGACTTCCTTAATAAGACCAAAATTGAGCCAGCATACATGAAAATAAAAAGCAAAAAATAGCATTGCATCCAGAACTATAAATATAACTGACCACGTGTGATTAGCTTTTAAATGCTACATTTTACAGATAAGAGAGATCTTAGACCCAGCACACAAGAAGGAAAGTTGATCATTTTGAGGGAAGTGACTGAGAAATTGGTATGTATTGACAGTTCAATGTCAATCAAAATTTCTATCCATAGCGTCAAGTCTGGGCCTGTGAAATTTCTACCCCATGGTGTCTAGTTTTCTTGACTTTGCTTCTCTATTATACAGGATACCATGATAAAAATAAATGGAAGGTTCTGAGAAAAAGATTAGTGAAGACAAATGTAGGTCCCTTGCAGTCAGAATCAGGTGAATTTATAATGGGAAACAAAGAAATGGCAGACCAATTGAACAAATACTTTGGTTCTGTCTTCACTAAGGAAGACACAAATAACCTTCTAAGGAAAATACTAGGGGACCAAGGGTCTAGCGGGAAGGAGGAACTGAAGGAAATCCTTATTAGTCATGAAATGGTGTTAGGGAAACTGGTGAGATTGAAGGCCGATAAATCCCAAGGGCCTGATAGTCTGCATCCCAGAGTATTAAGGAAGTGGCCCTAGAAATAGTGGATGCATTGGCGGTCATTTTCCAACATTCTATAGACTCTGGATCAGTTCCTATGGATTGGAGGATAGCTAATGTAACCCCAAGTTTGCAGATGACACTAAGCTAGGTGGCAGTGTGAGCTGTGAGGAGGATGCTAAGAGGCTGCAGGATAACTTGGATAGGTTAGGTGAATGGGCAAATGCATGGCAGATGCAGTATAATGTAGATAAATGTGAGGCTATCCACTTTGATGGCAAAAACAGGAAGGCAGAATATTATCTGAATGGTGACTGATTAGGAAAAGGGGAGGTGCAACGAGACCTGAGTGTCATGGTACATCAGTCATTGAAAGTTGGCATGCAGGTACAGCAGGCGGTGAAGAAGGCAAATACTAGCTTTAAGCAGTGTAGGCTAGCTTTAAGTAGTGCTAGCAAGTATTGATTTTGGGCCTCCTGCTGATGCGTGCAGACAATCAACAGCCCGGATACCGTTCGCTGCACGCAGAAATCATGCTCATGAAGATGTAATGCTGAAGAAAATGACGAGAGCTTTTTTTTCTTTGAGGCAATAGAGAACGTAGAAAAAAGACAGTACTGAATGGTAACTCCTATCGAACTCTAAAAAAGTTAAATATTTCAGGAAATGACATTGATTCTCATGTATGTCATTCATCAGATCCTTTCTAGACACTCTCAATGTGTTCATCAATGGGTGGCTTTGCTTTTCAAAATGTGCTGAATATGGATCCTTAGTTCATAGAAACACAGAAAATAGGTGCAGGAGTAGGCCATTCAGCCCTACGAGCCTGCACTGCCATTCAATATGATCATGGCTGATCATGCAACTTCAGTACCCCATTCCTGCTTTCTCTCCATACCCCTTGATTCCTTTAGCTGTAAAGGCCACATCTAACTCCCTTTTGAATATGTCCAAAGAACTGGACTCAACAACATTCTGTGGCAGAGAATTCCACAAGTTCACAACTTTCTGGGTGAAAAGGTTTCTCCTCATCTCGGTCCTAAATGGCTTGCCCCTTATCCTTAGACTGTGTCCCCTGGTTCTGGACTTCCCCAACATCGAGAACATTCTTCCTGTATCTAACCTGTCCAGTCCTGTCAGAATTTTATATGTTTCTATGAGATCCCCTCTTATTCTTCTAAATTCCAGTGAGTATAAGCCTAGCTGATCCAGTCTTTCCTCATATGTCAGTCCTGCCATCCCGGGAATCAGTCTGATGAACCTTCACTGCACTCCCTCAATAGCAATCACACCCTTTCTCAAATTAGGAGACCAAAACTGCACACAATACTCAAGGTGTGGTCTCACCAAGGCCCTGTACAACTGCAGCAAGACCTCCCTGCTCCTATACTCAATCCCGTCGCTATCAAAGTCAGCATGCCATTTGCTTTCTTTACTGCCTGCTGTATCTTCAATGACTGATGTACCATGACACCCAGGTCTCGTTGCAACTCCCCTTTTACTAATCTGTCACCATTCAGATAATAATCTGCCTTCCAGTTTTTGCCACTAAAGTGGATAACCTCACATTTATCCACATTATACTGCATCTGCCATGCATTTGCCCACTCACCTAACCTGGCCAAGTCCCCCTGCAGCCTCGTAGCACCCTCCTCGCAGCTCGCACTGCCACCCAGCTTAGTGTCATCTGCAAACTTGGAGATATTACATTCAATTCCTTCGTCTAAATCATTAATGTATATTGTAAATAGCTAGGGTCCCAGCACTGAACCCCGCGGCACCCCACTAGTCACTGCCTGCCATTCTGAAAAGGATGCATTTATTCCCACTCTTTGCTTCCTGTTTGCCAACCATTTATCTATCCACGTCAATACATTACCCCCAATACCATGTGCCTTAATTTTGCACACTAATCTCTTGTGTGGGACTTTGTCAAAAGCCTTTTGAAAGTCCAAATACACCACATCCACTAGTTACATCCTCAAAAAACTTTAGAAGATTTGTCAGGCATGATTTCCCTTTCATAAATCCATGCTGACTTGGACCGATCCTGTCACTGCTTTCCAAATGCGTTGCTATAACATCTTTAATAATTGACTCGAGCATTTTCCCCACTACTGATGACAGGCTAACCGGTTTATAATTCCCTGTTTTCTCTCTCCCTCCTTTTTTAAAAAGTGGGGTTACATTAGCTACCGTCCAATCCATAGGAACTGATCCAGAGTCCATGGAATGTTGGAAAATGACCACCAATGCATCTACTATTTCTAGGGCCACTTCCTTCAGTACTCTGGGATGCAGACTATCAGGCCCTGGGGATTTATCGGCCTTCAGTTCCTTTAATTTCCCTAACACCATTTCCTGACTAATAAGGATTTCCCTCGGTTCCTCCTTCTCACTAGAGCCTCGGACCCCTGGTATTTTCGGGAGGTTATTTGTGCCCTCCTTAGTGAAGACAGAACCAAAAAATGTGTTCAATTGGTCTGCCATTTCCTTGTTCCCCATTATGAATTCACCTGATTCTGACTGCAAGGGACCAACATTAGTCTTCACTAATCTTTTTCTCTTCACATATTTATAGAAGCATTTGCAGTCAGTTTTTATGTTCCCTGCAAGCTTCCTCTCATACTCCATTTTCCCCCTCCTAATTAAACCCTTAGTCCTCCTCTGCTGAATTCTAAATTTCTCCAAGTCCTCAGGTTTACTGCTTTTTCTGGCGTATTTATATTCCTCTTCATTGGATTTAACACTTTCCTTAATTTCCCTTGTTAGCCATGATTGAGCCACCTTTCCCATTTTATTTTTACTCCAGACAGGGATGTACAATTGTTGAAGTTCATCCATGTGATCTTTAAATGTCTGCCATTGCCTATCCACCGTCAACCCTTTAAGTATCATTCGCCAGTCTATCCTAACCAATTCACGTCTCATACCATCGAAGTTTCCTTTCTTTATGTTCAGGACCCTAGTCTCTGAATTAACTGTGTCACTCTCAATCTAAATGAATAATTCTACCATATTATGGTCACTCTTCCCCAAGGGGCCTCGCATGACCAGATTGCTAATTACACAAGACCCAGTCTAGGATGGCCTGCTCTCTAGTTGGTTCCTCAACATATTAGTCTAGAAAACACTCCCTTTTACATTCCAGGAAATCCTCCTCCACAGTACTGCTACCAGTTTGGTTAGCCCAATCAATATGTAAATTAAAGTCATCCATGATAACTGCTGTACCCTTATTGTACGCGTCCCTAATTTCCTGTTTGATGCCATCCACAACCTCCCTACTACTGTTTGGTGGTCTGTACACAACTTCCACTAATGTTTTCTGTCCTTTCGCTGCCCCACCCATATAAAATCCACATCATCCCTGCTAATGTCCTTCCTTACTGTTGCGTTAATCTTTTCTTTAACCAGTAATGCTACGCCACCTCCTTTTTCTTCCTGTCTATCCTTCCTGAATATTGAATACCCCTGGATGTTGAGTTCCCAGCCTTGGTTACCCTGGAGCCATGTCTCCGTAATCCCAATTACATCATATCCATTAACAGCTATCTGCGCAGTTAATTCATCCACCTTATTGTGAATGCTCCTCGCATTGAGACTCAGAGCCTTCAGGCTTGTTTTTTTATCATTCTTTTTCATCTTAGAATTATGTTGTAATATGGCCCTTTTTGATTTTTGCCCTTGATTTCTCTGCCCTCCACTCTTGTTTTTCTCCTTCCTACCTTTTGCTTCTGCCCCCTTTTTACTTCCCTCTGCCTCCCTGCATTGATTCCCATCCCCCTGCCATTTTAGTCTAACCCCTCCCCAACAGCACTAGCAAACACTCCGCCTAGGACATTGGTTCTGGTCCTGCCCAGGTGCAGACCGTCCGGTTTGTTCTGGTCCCACCTCCCCCAGAACCGGTTCCAATGTCCCAGGAATTTGAATCCCTCCCCCTTGCACCATTCCTCAAACCACATATTTATCTGAGCTATCCTGCAATTCCTGCTCTGACTAGCACGTGGCACTGGTAGCAATCCTGAGATTACTACCTTTGAGGTCCTACTTTTTAATTTAACTCCTGGCTCCCTAAATTCAGCTTGTAGGACCTCATCCCATTTTTTACCGATATCGTTGGTACCTATATGCACCGTGACAGCTTCCTGTTCACCCTCCCCCTCCAGAATGCACCGCAGCCACTCCGAGACATCCTTGACCCTTGCACCAGGGAGGCAACATATCATCCTGGAGTATCGTTTGTGGCCGCAGAAATGCCTATCTATTCCCCTTACAATAGAATCCCCTATCACTATAGCTCTCCCACTCTTTTTCCACCCTCCCGTGCAGCAGAGCACTTGGCTGCTGCTGCCTTCTCCTGATGAGCCACCTCCCTCAACAGTACCCAAAACGGTGTATCTGTTTTGGAGAGAGGTGACTGCAGTGGACCCCTGCACAACCTGCCTTCCCTTGCTTTTCCTGATGGCCAACCATTCCCTATCTGGCTGTGCAACCTTTACCCTGCAGTGTGACCAACTCACTAAACGTGTTATTCATGACATCCTCTGCATCGTGGATGCTCCAGAGAGAATCCATCCGCAGCTCCAGTGCCGCAATGCAATCTGTCAGGAGCTGCAGCAGTTTTCACTTCCCGCACACGTAGTAGTCAGGGACACTTGTAGTGTCCCTGATTTCCAACATAGCACAGGAGGAGCATGACACAGGTCTGGGCTCTCCTGCCATGACTTAACCCTGAGATTAACTTAATTTGTAACAATGCCAAAGGTTTCTTATTGCTAAGAAAAATAAAAGATCAAATACTCACCAACCAGCCAATCACTTACCCGCTTGGCTGCGATGACCCACTTCGATTTCTTCTTACTTTGTTGTTTACCTTATGCCCCTGCCCCTGCACCAGCTAGCCTCCTCCGACTCTCGGACCTTTATAGGCCACTCAACTGCCCGAACTCCCGTTCCTGTGGCCGCCTCCTCCAACTTTCGGGCCTTTATAGGTCGCTCGACTGCCCGAACTCCAGTACCTTATATAACAGTGGATGGCAAATAGCTAGATGTTGCTAATATCCCCAGCACACGCCTGGAAGGAGCCAGATGTATAAAAGTTCATCACCACATTCACCTTCACAGACACTGCAATGCAGTCCTTGCCCAACTCTCAGGTTGGAGCTGGGGCTGCAGCAGTTTCAGATTTTAGTGAAGCGCAGCCGTCTCAAAAATTGTTCACCACTGAGGTTCTGGGAGGAGAATTGCTCCCTGAACACCCTGGGCGGATATGGCCTCTTGCTGAGAGCCCAGCTCCTCCTCCCTCTTTTAGCAGCTTGTCCTGCTCTGCGAGGCCTCTGCTCATTCTCCCAGTCATGCTCTATTCCAAGACCATGACTGGGAGCAACTGGTTTGTGTAGAAGCCTTGAAAGCAGCAGCTGCCACATCACTCCCTCTAAACTTCTGTAACTTGAAACAACTATGGGAAGTAGCAAAAATGTGTAGAATTGTAGCAACAGCCAGAAGAAATCAATCAGCAACTAATCTGTAAGCAGTTGATGATCCCTTTAAATAGCTCTGGTGGGGTTCCTTCCTACTACTCAACATGTGTTCAGCTGTGCGCGCTTAAGAGAGGAGGTCAACTGGAGCGTTTGAGCTCCAAAATAGCTGTGCTGGCGTCAAATCAGTGTTGCACACTGATTGATATCATGATCTGCCTGCTCTGCATATTTCTGGTGGACGTTGACTGTGTGCTCATTAATGCTTTTACAAGGATGCTGTCTGGCGCGCATTGTATCAGAAGTGTGCACTTGTGTGTCGCAGATGCCATTTTGGAACCCTAAGGGCACTCGTAGCGCCCAAAAAACGGGCGCTACCGAGCCTAATTTCTCACTCCCATTATTTTTTTAATGGAAATATAAAGCTGGAGGACATACCACGAAGATTATTATATTTCCAAGATAAAAACTGCTCAATTCTAATTTTCACATTCATTCAAGTTGGATGAGATAATGAAAAAAAAAGATTGATATGATAATACAGAGTACTTTCAAGTGCTGTGTCAGACTTTTGTGTGATTATATAAACAACGATGGCTTTGTCATTGATAAAACCTCATTGCTAAAATAGTCATATATTGTATCACACAATGTTACCTAAATTGCTATTTTGCTGCTTTTTCCAAATTTACAAAAAGAAATACTGTGCTAACCGAAAAATGTGATTTGTCAGCCACAGACCTGAGTGAACAGCTTCTTTAGACTGCTGCAATGTGTGAAGACATTGCTCACTGACACGTAGATCTAATTAAGATACACTGGCAAGAAAGTGCAGAAGTAACCTATTTAAATTGTGCTGATTTTGATGTGTGAATCTCCACATTGCACTATCACATTAAGAATTATACTTTGACTTGTGTTTTGCATTGCTACGAATAGCTCAGCAGACAAAATAAAAGATGCTGACTGAATAATAGTCTCTTGTGGGATAATCATCTTCCTAATAGAACTAGTGTAGTCCTATGTTGTGAGAGTTCGATATTTCACACTATGGTGAGGACAACACTGCAGTGTGATAGTCACATGACCAAAAAAAAATGTTGAACCTGAAACACTGAAAGCTTTCCTCCATACATAAAAACACAAAAAATCAGTTCAACCACGCGTCAATGCTCCAATAAAAAGAACTGGACTTCCCAAACACTCTGCTCTCCCACACACACCCAGTCACTGCACAGATTGCTAATATATAAAGGTACAATTTTAATCATAGAATCATAGAATAGTTACAACACAGAAGGAGGCCATTCAGCCAGTCGAGCCTGTGCCAGCTCTCTGCAAGAGCACTTCAGCTAGTTCCACTCCCCCACGCTTTCCCCATAGCCCTGCACTTTTTTTTTCCTTCAGGTACTTATCCAATTCCCTTTTGAAAGCCAGAATTAAGTCTGTCTCCACCACCCTTTGAGGCAGTGCATTCCAGATCCTAACCACTCGCTGCGTAAAAAAGTTTTTCCTCATATTGTCTTTGGTTCTTTTTCCAATCACCTTAAATCTTTGTCCTCTAGTTCTCTGCTTCTCAACTCTTCTGCCAATGGGAACAGTTTCTCTCTATCTACTAGATCTCGACCCTCATGATTTTGAACATCTTGATCAAATCTTCTCTCACTCTTCTCTGCTCTAAGGAGAACAACCTCATCTTTTCTAGTCTATCCAAGTAACTGAAGTCCCTCATCCTGGAATCATTCTCATAAATCTTTTCTGCACCCTCTCGAAGGCCTTCACATCCTTTCTAAAATGCCCTGGCCAGAACTGAACACAATACTCCAGTTGAGGCCGAACCAGTGTTTTATAAAGGTTCATCATAACATCCTTGTTTTTTATTCTATTGGGGGGAAATTGCGTAGCGCCCCGTTTGGGGGCAGTAACAGCCATGGGCTTGGTGGTAGATTTGAGGGCCTGGTCTTCAAACACTCTTTTCATCAGACGGTCGAAGGCTGCACTGGTGCACTGGAGGCGATGTTGAATCTCCGCATTAATGTCTGCCTTTGTTGATAAGAGGCTCCCGAGATATGGGAAATGGTCCACGTTGTCCAGGGCCGCACCGTGAATCTTGATGATTGGAGGACAGTGCTGTGCGGCGGGGACAAGCTGGTGAAGGACCTTTGTCTTACAGATGTTAAGCGTAAGGCTCATGCTTTCATATGCCTCAGTGAATACATTGACTATATCCTGGAGTTCAGCCTCTGAATATGCGCAGACGCAGGCATCGTCCGCGTACTGCAGCTCAAAGACAGAGTTTGGGGTGATCTTGGACCTGGCCTGGAGGCGGCGTAGGTTAAACAGCTTCCCACTGGTTCTGCAGTTTAGTTCCACTCCAGCGGGGAGCTTGTTGATTGTGAGGTCGAGCATGGTGGCGAGGAAGATTGAGAAGAGGATTGGAGCGAAGATGCAGCTCTATTTGACCCCGATCCGGATGTGAATTTGGTCTGTAATGGATCCATTGGTAAGGATCACGGCCTCCATGTCATCATGAAGCAGGCGAAGGATGTTGACAAACTTTTGGGGGCATCCGAAACAGAGGAGGATGCTCCATAGACCCACACGGTTGACAGTGTCAAAGGCCTTTGTAAGATCGAAAAAGCCCATGTATAAGGGCTGGCGCTGCTCATTGCATTTTTCCTGCAGCTGTCGCACTGCAAAGATCATGTCCGTTGTGCCCTGTAGGGGACGAAATCCGCATTGCGATTCCGGGAGGAGCTCCTTGGCCTAAGGGAGAAGATGGTTGAGGAAAACTCTAGCGACAACCTTTCCAGTGGCTGATAGCAGGGAGATTCCCCGGACTTGTTCCCTTTTTAAAAAATGGTCACAATCACTGCATCTCTGAGATCTCCTGGCATGCTCTCCTCCCTCCAGATGAGAGAGATGAGATCATGTATCCGTGCCAACAGCACCTCTCCGCCATAATTTATCGCCATCCGCACCCGTAGCCTTGTTATTCTTGAGCTGTTTTATGGCTTTGCGTACTTCATGCAACATTGGAGTTTCACTGAGTTGGTGGCGGGTCGCATGCTGCAGGATGGAGTTGAGAACACTCGAATCAAAGGCAGAGTCTTGATTGAGGAGATCTTCAAAGTGCTCCTTCCATTGGGCCTTGACAGCCTCGGTATCCCTGATGAGTGTTTCCCCATTCTTGGCCAGGAGTGGGGCGGGGCCTTGGTTTGGACCGTAGGTAGACTTGACTGTGATGAAGAATCCTCGCAAATCATGGCTGTCGGCCAGTTCTTGTATCTCCTGTGCTTTCTCCATCCACCACCTGTTCTTTAGGTCCCGGATTTTTTCTTGGACCTGAGTCTTGAGCCATCTACAATGTTGTTTTGCAGCTCCCGAGTTGGGTTGTTCCTTGAGGCTCAAAAATGCTTTGCGCTTGCAATCTATTAGTTCTTCGATCTCCTGATCATTTTCATCAAACCAGTCCGGATGTTTTCTGGTTGAGTGACCAAGTGTCTCTTCACAGGCACTGGTTATAGAGGCCTGGAGGGCAGACCGAGCGCTGTGGGCATTCAGCATCTCAGGGTCATCAAGGCACGCCAGATTAGCTGTGAGGCGCTGACTGTATAGGGCTCTCTTAGCTGCATCTCTCAGTGCTCCGGCATTAACTTTTTTGCGGCGCTGCTTCTGCTGTCCCCTCTGCTTTGGGGCTATGTTAATGTTGATGATGGATCGGATTAGGCGATGATCCATTCAGCAGTCGTCAGCTCCTGTCATGGCGGGTGATGCGCACATCCTTGCGATCCCTGGCTCGGAAGATGACATAGTCAAGCAGGTGCCAGTGTTTGGAGCAAGAGTGTTGCCACGATGCCTTGTATTTGTCCCTCTGGTGGAACAGGGTGTTGGTGATGAGGAGTTCATGTTCTAGACATTTTGTCAGGAGCAGATTACCACTGGAGTTGACTTTCCCTACCCACTCTCTGCCAATCACGCCTCCCCAGAGGGCTGTGTCTTTGCCGACCCTGGCATTAATGATCACAGGTTCAAAATGACTCGAGCACACAATCCAGGCCGACATTCCCAGTGCCAGTGCTGAGGGAGAGCCGCACTGTCAGAGGGGCAGTAGGGACCCCGCGCTGGCCCGCTTCTACCCCGGGCCGAAGGGATCCCGCGCCGGCCCACTTCTACCCCGGGCCGAAGGGATCCCGCGCCGGCCCGCTTCTACCCCGGGCCGAAGGGATCCCGCGCCGGCCCACTTCTACCCCGGGCCGAAGGGATCCCGCGCCGGCCCACTTCTACCTCGGGCCGAAGGGATCCCGCGCCGGCCCACTTCTACCCCGGGCCGAAGGGATCCCGCGCCGGCCCACTTCTACCCCGGGCCGAAGGGATCCCGCGCCGGCCCACTTCTACCCCGGCTGAAGGGACCTCGCATAGACCTGCAACTCCTGTTCGAGGCTTGCAACCCAAGTCGTCTAGCGAGGCTCCAAGCTGTGAGGAGGAGCACTCCCCGGGGACCGAGCCCGGCACTGTCCAGGAAACACAGCGGGAAAGGGACCGCCCAGTGAACCGGGTCTGGCCTGGCACCGCCCGGGACACACAGCAGGGCCCCGAGCCCGGGACACACACACCAAGGAAAACGGACAACAAGCCAAGGAAAGTGAGGGTAGCAGCCCCGACCGGCTGGGTGCCGCTAGGTACCTGAAAATCCACAGAGCCGTATTCAGCCTGGTGTGCTCGCCCGACGGATCTGTGTGAGCCCTGCGCCGGCCGCTTCTGTCCCAGGCCGAAGGGACCCCTGCACCGGCCGCTTCTGTCCCAGGCCGAAGGGACCCCTGCACCGGCCCGTTTCGACTTCAACCCAGAGGGACTCCTGCACCTTAAACTTTTAATCAACTTTTAATTCCTTTTTTAAAAAAAACTCTTAATCAAATTTAAACTTTTAAACAATTGGGGTAACTTTTATAACCTATTATTGACCTACATATTAGACTTTTTAACAACTCTTAGAAACTTTTTAAACAAATTGGGAATTTTTATCAACTTTTAACTCTTAAAATAACTTTGGAAGTGACCTTCCTAATGCCTGCCCCCAACCAAGCCTCGGGCCATCTACCATCAATGGCGCTACTCGGCGCCGAGCTTGCGGCCAACACTTTTCCGTAGGCAATTAGGCTTATACAGCTGTGCCTGGTCTCCAGTTGTCTTGGACCCCTTTGCCACTGGACCAAGACCTTGCTCAGCTAAGCCCGTCTGGTTGCCGGTGTGCAGCAGCCACCCCACGTTAAAAGAACTCGGGCACAGGCATCTTCCACTTCGTCAGTATGAAGTTCGGGACCTGGAACGTCAGAACCCTCATGGACAATTCCAGCAGCAACAGGCTGGAACGCTGCACCGCCATAGTTGCCCGGGAACTCAGACGTTTTGACATTGACATTGCCGCCCTAAGCGAGACCCGACAGGCAGGGGAAGGCCAGTTGAAAGAACATGATGGAAGCTATACTTTTTTCTGGAAAGGAAAACCAGAGGAAGAATGCCGCCTTCATAAAGTCGTCTTTGCCGTCAAGAATGAGCTGGTCGACCGCCTCAAAGACTCCCCCTGTGGGGTTAACGAATGCCTCATGATGCTTTGTCTCACCCTATCCTGGATCCAATGTGCCACAGTCATCAGTGCGTATGCCCCTACACTCGATACAACGGATGAGGCTAAAGAGGGTTTTTATTCCAACATCGAGACATCCTTGTCCCGCGTCCCCATGGGCGACAAATTGAGCGACTATGATCACATACAAAGTAAATAAAGCTTCCAACTTCCTCATGGAACATATCAATGAATGTTAACATTCAGGGCCAAGGTCTGTGGCAAGCCTAACTACATTATGTAGCAAGAGATAGCAAAATCTGCAATAGGTCAATTCAGGATTGGAGGGCAAATCTGTTTAGAAGCACAGTATTTTAATTGATTTAATTGTTTTTGGGAGACAATGAGGAGCCAAAATTGCCCTGTTTGGCAACTGGAGGGAAGCGCTAATGGGGTGCAAAATGGTTTTTGCCCGGGCGCTGTCATGTATGTACTTTTGGGATCACTAGCCACTAGATGGCGCCACTATTGGAGGCCATTGGGCTGCACGCACGTGTGTGCATACCATGTATAAAAGTCCAGCCATTTTGTATATTAGTCACTTTGGGCCTTATTAAAGCAGAGCCAAGGTCATACCTCTTGGACTTAAACAGTATTCAGTCTAACAGTTATTGCATTTGGCGATGAGGCAACAAAAAATTTGCATGCAAAAATGAGCACAATTGGATTGTTGGAGCGATTTGTGGAAGGAGAAAATTGGGCAGACATTGTGAGCCATTTGAACCAGTTCTTTGTGGCCAACAAAATGGAGGAGGTCGGCGACGCAGATCAGCGCCGGGTGGTGTTCCTCATGATTTGCGATCCAAAAATTTATGGTCTGATAAAGAATCTACTCCTGTCTGTGAGTCCAACAGAGAAGATGTATGAAGAATTGCGTATACTGGTACAGGACCAACGTAAGCCAGATAAAGGCATCATCATCTTGAGATACAGATTTTACATGCACGTTCGGTCAGAGGGCCAAAATGCGGCGGAATTCGTTGCTGACCTGAGACGTCGAGTGGGACCCTATAAGTTCGGGCTGTGTTGGCAGAAATGCTTTGTAATCGGCATCAACCACAAGGTGATCCTGCATAAACTACTGGCAGTGGAGATGTTGGACTTAAACAGGGCCATCATGATTGCTCAGTCATGCATGACAATGGATAGAAGTCTAAAGCAGATATCAGTGAAAAATCAAAATCAGCAAGTACTGTAAATATGATTGATTCGGCGTTCGGCAGAGCAGCACATGGCAGGGCCTACCCGACTGCATACGCAAAATCTGTGGCTGCCGAAAGTCCACCAGCGAGAATGCATCCGATTTCTCCATGTTGGTATTGTGGGGGAAATCATCGGCACCAGCAGTGCCGATTTAAGCAATATAGTTGCAAAGGCTGTCTAAGAGTGGGGCATCTCCAGTGCAAGTGTCCGCAGATGAGCAAGCGTGCTGCAACACATCACGTGGAGGATGATGGTCAGACTAGCATGGATCCAGATACACAATCCAAGATACCAGAGGAGGAAAAGTATGGACTATACTCTTCCTAACTAAGAGCAAACCGATAATGATCAACATGAAATTTAATGGGGCGCTGGTATCGATGGAACTGGACTTGGGAGCGAGTCAATCGATAATGAGCCAGAGGGCATTTGACAAGCTATGGGATACGAAGGCTATGAGGCCCAGGCTGAGTCCAGTCAATGCTAAGTTGCGCACGTTCACCAAAGAACACATAACGGTGATTGGCAGTACCACAATTAAAGTATGATGGTGCGGTTCACGAGTTACCACTATGGATTGTTCCAGGCAATGGCCCAACTATATTCGATAGGAATTGGCTTGAAAAAAATCAGAAGCGACTTGAATGACATCAAGGCGTTGTCTTCGGAGAAAGATACATGTGCCCAAGTACTGAGCAAGTTCCCCTCACTGATCGAACCAGGCATCGACAACTTCACGGGAGCCAAGGTGCAGATCCACGTGCACTCGGATGCAAGACCCGTCCATCATAAAGCTCGGGCAGTTCCGTATATGATGAGGGAGAAGGTCAAAATCGAACTGGACAGACTCCAGCGTGAAGGTATAATTTCACCGGTTTTCCTGTGCTGAAAAGTGATGGTACAGTCAGAATCTGTGGAGACAACAAGGCTACGATCAACAGGGTTTTGAAACAGGATCAGTACCCATTACCGAAGGCTGATGACTTGTTTGCAATGCTAGCCGGGCAGAAGTTGTTCACCAAACTGGACTTGATGTTGGCCTACATGACACAGGAGCTGGTCGGGACGTCGAAGAGACTTACATGCATTAACACGTATAAAGGACTGTTTATTTATCACAGGTGCCCTTTTGGAATTCGCTCGGCTGCAGCAATATTTCAGAAGAACATGGAGAGTCTACTAAAGTCCGTTCCGAGAACCATCGTGTTCCAAGATGACATCCGAGGAACATTTGAACAACCTGGAAGGGGTTCTACATCGTCTGGACAAGGTGGGACTCAGACTGAAATGCTCGAAGTGCATCTTCATGGCACCAGAGGTCAAATTCCTGGGAAGGAAAATTGCTGCTGACGGCATCAAGCCCACGGACACGAAAACCAAGGTCATCAAGAATGCACCCAAGCCATAGAATATGACGGAGCTGCATTCTTTCCTGGATCTACTCAACTACTTTGGTAACTTCCTACCTAAATTGAGCACCTTATTAGAACCACTGCACATGCTGCAAAGAAAAGGAGACAACTGGGTTTGGGGTGCGTCTCAAGACAGAGCTTTTGAGAAAGCCACTAATTTGCTTTGCTCTAACAAGCTGCTGGTACATTCTGATCCATGTAAATATTTAGTATTGGCCTATGATGCTTCGTCATATGGAATTGGTTGCATAATCCAACAAGCTAATGAGTCGGGTAAGCTTCAAAAAGTTTGGCTTAAGGGGAAAGAGCCTACAGCATGGTCGAGAAAGAAGCACTAGCCTGAATGTATGGGGTTACAAAGATGCATCAGTACCTGTTTGGTCTTCGGTTTGAACTGGAGACAGATCACAAGCCATTCATTTCACTGTTCTCTGAAAACAAAGGTATCAATACCAATGCTTCATCCCGCATCCAGAGGTGGGCGCTGACATTATCCGCTTATGATTATGTCATTCGCCATAGACCTGGCACCGAGAATTGTGCCGATGCTTTGAGCCATCTGCTGTTGCCCACACCGGAGGTGGAAATGCTACAACCAGCAGACCTATTGTTAGTTATGGATGCTTTTGAGAGTGAAGGAACCCCTGTCACGGCTCAACAAGTTAAGACCTGAACTAGCCAGGACCTGATTATATCAGTAGTGAAGAGTTGCATCCTCAAAGGTGATGGGTCTGCCATACCCAAGCAAATGTGCAAGGAGACCAAACCTTACATTCATCGCAAAGACGAATTGTCTATTCAGTCGGGTTGTATACTGTGGGGCAATCGTGTTGTTATGCCCAAGAAAGGGAGAGAGAAATTTGTACATGAGCTACATAGCACACATCCCAGCATTATAATGATGAACGTCATCACCAGGTCTCATGCATGGTGGCCGGGAAGTGACTCTGAGCTGGAATCATGTGTGCATCATTGCAACACTTGCATGCGGCTCAGCAAAGCACCAGTGGAATCGCCATTGAGTCTGTGGTCATGGCCGTTGAAACCATGGTCCAGGATCCACATAGACTTTGCAAGTCCCTTCCTGGGGAAGATGTTTTTAGTTGTGGTGGATGCATATTCGAAGTGGATAGAGTGCATAATCATGTCATCCAGCACATCAACTGCTACCATTGAGAATCTCAGTGTCATGTTCACGACACATGGTCTCCCTGACATTGTTTTTAGTGATAACGGATCATGCTTCACCAGTCAGGAGTTTCAAGAGTTCATGAAACTCAATGGTATCAAACATGTAAGGTCAGCACCGTTCAAACCTGCATCCAATGGGCAAGCAGAACATGCTGCCCAAATCATAAAGCAGAGTATGAAGTGAGTAACCCAAGGCTCACTGCAGACCCGCCTGTCATGCACACTGCTGAGTTACAGGACAAGACCACACACGCTTAACGGGATCTCATCTGCTGAACGAATGATGAAGAGAGGTTTTAAGACCAAGCTATCTCTTGTACACCCTGACTTGAATAATCATGTTGAATATAGAATACAAAGTCAGCAAGGGTATCACGATCGCGCAGCTGTTTCACGCGATAATTCTGTAAATGATCCTGTATAGGTTCTGAATTATGGTCAGGATTCCAAGTCGTTCACTGGTACTGTCATGGCCAAGGAGAGCAACAGACTATTTATTGTCCAGCGCAAAAATGGGCAAACATGCAGGAAACATATGGATCAGACAAAGCTGCGGCACACAGACGAACCGGAACAGTCGGAGGAAGAGGCAATTGACGAATAACCAACTTACCCCCAGTCATCAGAGGACTCAGTGGTCATCAGTGAATCGGGACTTTCAATCACTGACATGTTCAATGAAAATGGACTTTCAATCCCTGACATGGCCATTGCCACTCCCACCAGGTCAGCCACCCAGCCACCAGAAACAACAGACTCTGAACACTCACCCAAGGCTGGAGTTAAACTGAGACGGTCAACCCGGGAGCGTAAAACACCGGACTGTCTCAATTTGTAAAAGACTGTGTTAATATCGCAGAGGGCGGTATTGTCATGTATGTACTTTTGGGATCGCTAGCCACTAGATGGCGTCACTGTTGGAGGCCATTGGGATGCACGCACGTGTGTGCAGCCCAAGTATAAAAGGTCAGCCATTTTGTATATTAGTCACTTTGGGCCTTAATAAAACACAGCCAAGGTCATACCTCTTGGAGCTAAACAGTACTCAGTCTAACAGTTATTGTATACACAACAGGTGCGGTGCTAAAATCGCCGTGTGCATTGCCCCGTTACCATCCCTGAAGTGAAATTTGGTCGTGCACCCTCATTTACCGCCTGGCAGTGATAGCGACAGCTTCAGCTGTCAAGTTGCAGTCGGGAAACGTCTGCAGCAGCACTAGTTAAAGGCGCCATCTTGAAACAAAAGTTTTGTCAGCCATTACTTTTCTCTGCTTTCCAACAGGTAGGCAGAGTGGCTGGTAGACTGAACGTAGCGATTTTTGCATTAAGGATTGTTCTGCCTCCTAACTGTTCCTCTGTATCACTCTGGTCAGATTAGAAATTACAAAATTTCTCTCACTTCACGGGGGCTATGTTGGCACGCGACCTCCTGCTCCGATGTCACTGTTGGAGGATGATTAGGCGAAGACAAGGGCGCAGACAATTGCAGAGAGAAAGGCAGAGAGAAGGACAGGGAGCACGGGGCGGGGGAGGGGCACGGGGCGGGGGGGCACAAGGAGCGGGGGAGCACAGGGAGCGGAGAGCACAGGGAGTGGGGAGCATAGGGAGCGGGGAGCACAGGGAGTGGGGAGCACAGGGAGCGGGGGGCACAGGGAGCGGGGGGGCACAGGGAGCAGGGGGGGGCACAGGGAGCGGGGGGGGGGCACAGGGAGCAGGGGGACACAGGGAGCGGGGGGGCACAGGGAGCGGGGGGACACGGAGCAGGGAGCACAGGGAGTGGGGGAGCACAGGGAGCAGAGGAGCACAGGGAGTGGGGGCGGCACAGGGAGCGGGGGAGCACAGGGAGCGGGGGAGCACAGGGAGCGAGGGAGGCACAGGGAGCAGGGGAGCACAGGGAGCGGGGGGGCACAGGGACCGGGGCACAGGCCGCGGAGAACAGGGGGCACATGGAGTGGGTCACAGGGAGCGAGGTATAGGGCACAGGGGGCACAGGGAGTGGGGCACAGGGAGTGAGGCACAGATAAATGCAGGGACAAAGACCGGGAGCTACACAGGGAGCAAGACTGGGAGAAAGGCAGCAAATGTGGCCAGAGGGAGAAGTCCCAACAAGGCTGGCAACAGGAGACCTTACCCTCTCAGGGTATTCCGGCAGCAGTTCTCCTCGATCAATTTCACTGAGGAACACTGAGGTTTTCGAAGGCTGCACTTCAGCAAGTATATGGTCACAGCTCTACCATCTGTTGCAACCAGACCTCAAGCTTCAGACCAAGGTGAGAAGTCTCTCTCAGTGGCAGTCAAGGTCACCATTGTGCTCAATTTCTATTCCAATGGATCCTTCCAGGGACGACAGGAAACATCTCCATCTTCCCGTTTAGCATCCATTGCTGCATCTGTGAGGTCACAGATGCTTTGTACAGAAAGGGGAGAGAATACATCTCCTTCCCCATGACTAGAGAGAAGCAGCACGAGCAGCATGTGGCTTTTCCAGAATAGTGGACTTTCCCATGGTGCAGGGTGCCATTTACTACACCCACGTCGCTTTGCGGGCACCAAAAACAATCCTGAGATCTTTTGTCACCGCAAAGGCTTTCACTCACAGAATGTGCAGCTGGTATGCGACCACACACGCAGAATCCTCGCCGTCAATGCCCACTATCCTGTCAGCAACCACAATGCATTGATCCAGCTTCAGACCATTGTGCCAGCTCTCTTCCATCCACCACATCAAGCTGGCGGTTGGCTGTTTGGAGACAAGGGCAATCTGCTCTCCACCTGGCTCATGACTCCCCTCCACAACCCCACCACAACTGCCCAGCACTCATACAATGAGAATCATGCCACCACCAGAACCATCATTGAGCAACTATCAGGATGCTGAAGCAATGGTTCCGCTGCCTTGACCACTTGGGAGCAGTCCTCCAGTCCTCACCTGAGCGCGTGTCCCTATTCATCGTCATCGGCTGCATGCTGCACAACCTCACCATCATGAGGATGCAGCCAATGCCACTAGGAGTAGCCGCACCACCAGAGGAGGAGGAAGAGAAAGAGAAGCAGGACGAGGAAGAGGAGGAAGAAGAGGAGCAGGAGCAGCAACATCAGTGACGGAGGAGGCAGTGAGGCCATCGCGATTGTGCAAGGGAGGTGCATGGCTGTCTCATCAGAATTCCATCCCATTTCCTGGTTTCTCTGGACGTCCCTGTAACCACATCCATTTTCCTCTCCATTCCAAAGCCCCAACAGCAAAGATTAACCATTCCAATAAAAACTTATATCATAACAACAAAGACTTACATAATATATTTTCTAATCACCCTTGTGTATTTCCTTATATCCTCTTTTGGTCCAACTAATCTAGTGCTCCTCCGCAGTGTGTCCCCTGTGGCTGCAGCATGGCTGGTCGAAGGCTGCTGTGTCTCAGAGCCAGAGACTACAGATGGTCTTGCAGGATGCCCTCGACCAGCTCTGGGCCTGGAAGGCCCAGCTGTAGGCTGCACCACCTCAGTCTGGGCGGCGGCAGTCTGGGCTGGCTGGGTAACGGCTAGCAACAAGTGCAATGGCAGAGTGGCCATGGTTGGGTCAGTAATGCTGTCATTCTGAGAGAGGACAGCAGGTTCCTGCTCCACTGACCCAGTGCCACTCCTTCGGGGCAACACCTCAGCACCCCCACCCCCAAATATGCTGGAGCATAGTTTGGTGGGCTGCTGCAAAACTGTGAGATCCCTGATGGACTGTGGAGGACCCAACAGCGATGGCAGCAGTCAGAGCACATGTGTCTTCAACCTGAAACCGCATGAGAGCAGTCTGAGCTTTGATGCCACCGACCATTGTCTACATTACAGCACTAAGACATTGAGTTGCTTCCACCTGTGCTGCACTGGAAACTGCCACGTCGCCCATGGCATGCGGCACAATATCTGGATCTGCACGGTCTCTCTGAGAATCCACCATCGTCTGCACATTGGCAATGATAGGCTCCATGGTGTACGCAGAGCTCTCTGCAATGCTGCAGGCGGACTCCTCCATGCTCCGTACCACGGCCGAGATCCTCTCGGGCGCCCATGCCATTGTATCTATGATGTCAGAGTGCATGGCCATCACCCTCTGTGTGAATGCCTCCCCATCGAGGTCCTCATCTGAGTCCTGTGGAGCAGAACTCGCGCATGAACTCACCCTCTGGTGAGATGGCTCCCGAGGTTCCCTTTTCCTTTGGCCTTGCTGCAGCCCTGATGCATCACCCTGTGCAGACCCCTCTACTAACTTAACCTCTAATGAACACGTAGTGCCAGTCTCTGAGCTGCTGTCTGCAGGTGAGAGATGCAATGACGCAGTTCTTGGCTCCTCCTCTTCCTCCCCGGATTGTGCTGGATGGGGTCAGGTGCAGGCTGCACAGATTCTGCCTGGTTCTCTGAAAGCATAAATGGTGAGCGCAGTGGGGCAGGTGTGGAGCAGGGAATACAGAAAGTATCAGGAGCTCGGAAGTGATAAAGCAGGCTGATGTGGGGGGTGGTGGGAGGAAGTGGTATGAGAGAAGGAGAGTGGATTGGAAAGTGATAAAGCATACAGGTGTGGGGAGAGGGGGAGTGGTATGAGAGGAGAGGGTATGAAGATACCGTTGTTGCCTTCGGCGGAGTCGACATCTTCACCGGCCACAGCGTCCACCACTTGTGCGTCCTCAACCTGTGTGTCGTCAACATGTGCGCCCACCAGCTGTGCGCCCACCAGCTGTGCGCCCACCACCTGTGCGCCCACCACCTGTGCGTCGTCAACCTGTGCGCCCACCACCTGTGCGTCGTCAACCTGTGCGCCCACCACCTGTGCGCCCACCACCTGTGCACCCACCACCTGTGCCCACCACCTCTGTGCCCACCACCTATGCGCCCACCACCTGTGCGCCCACCACCTGTGCGTCCTCCAACTGTACGCCCTCCACCTGTGCGCCCACCACCTGTGCACCCACCACCTGTGCCCACCACCTCTGTGCCCACCACCTGTGTGCCCACCACCTGTGCATCCTCCAACTGTGCACCCCCCAACTGTGCGCCCACCACCTGTTCGCCCACCACCTGTTAGGCCACCACCTGTGCACCCAATACCTGTGCGCCCAACAAATGTGCGTCCACCAGCTGTGCATCCCCCAAATGTGCATCGTCAACATGTGCACCCACCACATGTGCGCCCAAGACCTGTGCATCCACCACCTGAGCGCCCACCGCCTGTGCGTGCTCCAACTGTGCATCGTCAATGTGTGCACCCACGACCTGTGCACCCACCACCTGTGCTTTATCAACCTGTGCATCCACCATCTGTGTGCCCACCACTTGTGCACCCTCCACCTGTGCACCCTCCAACTGTGCACCCTCCAACTGTGCAACCACCACCAGTGCACCCTCCACCAGTGCATCCTCCACCTGTGCACCCACCACCAGTGCATCCTCCACCTGTGCACCCACCACCAGTGCATCCTCCACCTGTGCACCCACCACCAGTGCATCCTCCACCTGTGCGTCCACCACCTGTGTGTCCTCAACTTGTGCGTCCTCCACCTGTGCACCCATCACCTGTGCGCTCTCCACCTGTGCACTACCACCTGTGCACCCAGCACCTGTGCACCCACCACCTGCGCGCCCTCCACCTGTGCACCCACCACCTGTGCGCCCTCCACCTGTGCACCCACCACCTGTGCACCCACCAACTGAGCATCCACCACCTGTGCACCCACCACCTGTGCATCCACCACCTGTATGTCCACCACCTGTGTGTCCACCACCTGTGGATCCACCACCTGTATGTCCACCACCTGTGCATCCACCACCTGTGCACCCACCGCCTGTGTGTCCACCACCTGTGTATCCACCACCTGTGCATCCACCACCTGTATGTCCACCACCTGTGCACCCACCACCTGTGCACCCACCACCTGTATGTCCACCACCTGTGTGTCCACCACCTGTGCACCCACCACCTGTATGTCCACCACCTGTGCACCCACCACCTGTATGTCCACCACCTGTGCGTCCACCACCTGTGCACCCACTACCTGTGCATCCACCACCTGTGCACCCACCACTTGTAAGTCCACCACCTGTGCACCCACCAGCTGTGTGTCCACCACCTCTGCATCCACCACCTGTATGTCCACCACCTGTGTATCCACCACCTGTGCATCCACCACCTGTGCACCCACCACCTGTGGATCCACCACCTGTACGTCCACCACCTGTGCACCCACCACCTGTGCATCCACCACCTGTATGTCCACCACCTGTGTGTCCACCACCTGTATGTCCACCACCTGTGCATCCACCACCTGTGCATCCACCGCCTGTGCGTCCACCACCTGTGTGTCCACCACCTGTGCGTCCACCACCTGTATGTCCACTGCCTGTATGTCCACCGCCTGTGTGTCCACCGCCTGTGTGTCCACCATCTGTGTGTCCACCACCTGTATGTCCACCACCTGTGTTTCCACCACCTGTGCATCCACCACCTGTGTGTCCACCACCTGTGCACCCACCACCTGTGTGTCCACCACCTGTGCATTCACCACCTGTGCACCCACCACCTGTATGTCCACCACCTGTGTGTCCACCACCTGTGCACCCACCACCTGTATGTCCACCACCTGTGCGTCCACCACCTGTGCACCCACCACCTGTATGTCCACCACCTGTGCGTCCACTACCTGTGCACCCACCACCTGTGTGTCCACCACCTGTGCACCCACCACCTGTGTGTCCACCACCTGTGTGTCCACCACCTGTGCACCCACCACCAGTGCATCCTCCACCTGTGCACCCACCACCAGTGCATCCTCCACCTGTGCGTCCACCACCTGTGTGTCCTCAACTTGTGCGTCCTCCACCTGTGCACCCATCACCTGTGCGCTCTCCACCTGTGCACTACCATCTGTGCACCCAGCACCTGTGCACCCACCACCTGCGCGCCCTCCACCTGTGCACCCACCACCTGTGCGCCCTCCACCTGTGCACCCACCACCTGTGCACCCACCAGCTGTGCATCCACCACCTGTGCACCCACCACCTGTGCACCCACCACCTGTATGTCCACCACCTGTGCACCCACCACCTGTATGTCCACCACCTGTGCGTCCACCACCTGTGCACCCACCACCTGTATGTCCACTACCTGTGCACCCACCACCTGTGCACCCACCACCTGTGCACCCACCACCTGTATGTCCACCACCTGTGTGTCACCACCTGTGTACCCACCATCTGTATGTCCACTACCTGTGCACCCACCATCTGTGCACCCACCTCCTGTGCACCCACCACCTGTATGTCCACCACCTGTGTGTCCACCACTTGTGCGTCCACCACCTGTGTGTCCACCACCTGTGCACCCACCACCTGTGTGTCCACCACTTGTACATCCACCACCTGTGCACCCACCACCTGTGCACCCACCATCTGTATGTCCACCACCTGTGTGTCCACCACTTGTGCATCCACCACCTGTGTGTCCACCACCTGTGCATCCACCACCTGTATGTCCACCACTTGTGCACCCACCACCTGTGTGTCCACCACCTGTGCGCCTATGCGCCGCAGCACTCTCTTCTCAAGTTTGGAGACGGGTCGCAGGTCAGTTTCCACTCCTCCAGTCTTCTGCTGCTCCTGTCTGTTATGTGCCATCTTCGCTTGCAAGAGAAAGGAACTCGTGTGCATAAGAGTCCAGCAATGTATGTAGAAGATACATTGTAATATGATAGAATTTTACATCAAGTTTGAAAGGGATTTAGTTAACTTCAAACCTAGGGTCTTAAATCTAAACAAACAAAACTACGAGGTATGAGGGGAGAATTGGCTAATGTTGATTGAAAAACTACATTAAATGGTATGACAGTAGATAAGCAATGGCTAGCATTACAAGAATTAATACATAAATTACAACAAACATACATTCCTTTAAAGCACAATAAACCCCAAAGTAAAAGTGGTTCATCCGTGGCGAACAATGCAAGTTAAATGTAGTATTCGATCAAAGGAAGAGGCTTATAATCTTTCCAAAAAGAGCAGTAAGCCTGATGATTAGGAGAATTTTAGAATTCAGCAAAGGAGGACAAAGAAATTGATAAAGAAGGTGAAAATAGAATATGAGAGTAAACTAGCGAGAGACATAAAAACAGACTGTAATAGCTTCTATAGGTATGTAAAAAGGAAATGATTAGCAAAGTAAATGCGAGTCCCCTACAGGCTGAGACAGGAGAAATTATAATGAGGAATAAGGAATTGACAGAGAAATTAAACAAATACTTTGTATCTGAAGAAGACACAAAAAACATTCCAGAAATAGTGGAGTACCAAGGATCTAGCGAGAATGAGGAACTGAAAGAAATTAATATTCGTTAAAAAAAAGTACTGGAGAAATTAATGGGACTGAAAGCTGATAGATCCCCTGGACCTGATGGCCTACATCCTAGGGTTTTGAAAGAGGTGGCTCAAGAGATAGTGGATGCATTGGTTGTCATCTTCCAAAATTCCATAGATTCTAAAAGGTTCCCGTGGATTGGAAGGTAGCTAATGTAACCCCGCTATTTAAGAAAGGACGGAGAGAGAAAACGGGGAACTACAGACCTGACATCAATAGTAGGGAAAATGCTAGAATCTATTATTAAGTATGTGGTAACCGGCCACTTAGAAAATAATTATAGGATTGGTCAGAGTCATAATGGATTTATGAAAGGGAAATCATTATTTGACAAATCTTTTTTGAGGTTGTAACTAGCAGAATAGATAAGGGGGGACCAGTGGATGTGGTGCATTTGGATTTTCAGGAGGCATTAGATAAGGTGCCACACAAGAGATTATTGAACAAAATTAAGGCTCATGGGATTGGGGGTAACATACTAATATGGTTGAGGATTGACTAACAAACAGAAAACAGAAAGTCGGAATAAACGAGTAATTTTCAAGTTTGCAGGCTGTAACTAGTGGGGTGCCACATGATCGGTGCTTGGGCCCCAGCTATTCACAATCTATATCAATGATTTGAAAGAGGGGACCAAATGTAATATATCCAAGTTTGCTGATGATACAAAGCTAGGTGGGGATATAAGTTGTGAGGAGGATGCAAAGAGGAACATAAGAACATAAGAAATAGGAGCAGGAGTAGGCTATACGGCCCCTCGAACCTGCTCCGCCATTTAATACGATCATGGCTGATCCGATCATGGACTCAGGTCCGCTTCTCTGCCTGCTACCGATAATCCCTTATTCCCTTATCGTTTAAGAAACTGTCTATTTCTGTCTTAAATTTATTCAATGTCCCAGCTTCCACAGCTCTCTGAGGTAGTGAATTCCACAGATTCACAACACTCAGAGAAGAAATTTCTCCTCATCTCAGTTTTAAATGGGCAACCCCTTATTCTAAGATTATGCCCTCGAGTTCTAATCTCCCTTATCAGTGGAAACATCCTCTCTGCATCCACCTTGTCAAGCCCCCTCATAATCTTATAGATTTCGATAAGATCACCCCTCATTCCTCTGAATTTCAATGAGTAGAGGCCCAACCTACACAACCTTTCCTCATAAGTCAACCTGCTCATCTCCGTAATCAACCTTGTGAACCTTCCCTGAACTGCCTCCAAAGCAAGTATTTCCTTTCGTAAATATGGAAACCAAAACTGCACGCAGTATTCCAGATGTGGCCTCACCAATACCCTGTATAACTGTAGCAAGACTTCCCTGCTTTTATACTCCATCTCTTTTGCAATAAAGGCCAAGATTTCATTGGCCTTCCTGATCGCTTGCAATACCTGCATACTATCCTTTTGTGTTTCATGCACAAGTACCCCAGGTCCCGCTGTACTGCAGCACTTTGCAATTTTTCTCCATTTAAATAATAATTTTCTTTTTCTTTTTCCTACCAAAGTGGACAACCTCACACTTTCCAACATTACACTCCATCTGCCAAATTTTTGCCCACTCGCTTAGCCTGTCTATGTCCTTTTGCAGATTTTTTGTGTCCTCCTCACACATTGCTTTTCCTCCCATCTTTGTATCGTCAACAAGCTTGGTCCCTTCTTCCAACTCGTTAATATAGATTGTAAATAGTTGGGGTTCCAGCACTGATCTCTGCAGCATCCCACTAGTTACTGATTGCCAACCTGAGAATGAATCATTTATCCCGACTCGCTTTTTTCTGTTAGTAAGCCAATCCTCTATCCATGCTAAAATATTACCCCCAACCCCGTGAACTTTTATCTTGTGCAGTAACCTTTTATGTGGCATCTTGTCAAATGCTTTCTGGAAGTCCAAATATACCATTTCCAATGGTTCCCCTTTATCCACCCTGTTCGTTACATCCTCAAAGAATTCCAGCAAAGTTGTCAAACATGACTTCCTTTTCATAAATGCATGCTGAATCTGCGTGACCGAATTTTGCTTTTTCAAATGTCCTGCTATTGCTTCTTTAATAATGGAGTCCAACATTTTCCCAACAACAGATGTTAGGCTACCTGGTCTATATTTTCCTGCTTTTTGTCTACCTCCTTTTTTTAAATAGGGGTGTGACATTTGCAGTTTTCCAATCTGCTGGGACCTCCCCAGAATCCAAGGAATGTTTGTAAATTACAACCAAAGCATCCACAATCCCTGCCGCTACTTCTCTTAAGACCCGAGGATGCAAGCCATCAGGTCCAGGGGATTTATCTGCCTTTAGTCTCATTATCTTACTGAGTACCGCCTCCTTAGTGATTGTGACTGTGTTAAGTTCCTTCCCCCTATAGAAACATGGAAACAGAAAATAGGTGCAGGAGTAGGCCATTCGACCCTTCGAGCCTGCAGCACCATTCAATAAGATCATGGCTGATAATTTTTGTAACTTTAGTACCCCATTCCTGCTTTCTCTCCATACCCCTTGATCCCTTTAGCCGTAAGGGCCACATCTAACTCCCTTTTGGATATATCTAACGAAATGGCCTCAACAACTTTCTGTGGTAGATAATTCCACAGGTTCACAATTCTCTGAGTGAAGAAGTTTCTCCTCATCTCGGTCCTAAATGGCTTACCCCTTACCTTTAGACTGTGACCCCTGGTTCTGGACTTCCCCAACATCGGGAACAATCTTCCTGCATCTAACATGTCCAATCATGTCAGAATTTTATATGTTTCTATGAGGTCCCCTCTCATTCTTCTAAATTCCAGTGAATAGAAGTCAAGCCAGTCTTTCTTCATTTAACAGTCCTGCCATCCTGGGAATCAGTCTGGTGAACCTTCGCGGCACTCCCTCAATAGCAAGAATGTCCTTCCTCAGATTAGGAGACCAAAACTGTACACAATATTCAAGGTGTGGCCTCACCAAGGCCCTGTACAACTGCAGTAAGACCTCCCTGCTCCTATACTCAAATCCTCTTGTTATGAAGGCCAACATGCCATTTGCCTTCTTCACCGCCTGCTGCACCTGCATGCCAACTTTCAATGACTGATGTACCATGACACCCAGGTCTCGTTGCACCTCCCCTTTTCCTAATCTGTCACCATTCAGATAATATTCTGCCTTCCTGTTTTTGCCACCAAAGTCGATAACCTCACATTTATCCACATTATACTGCATCTGCCATGCATTTACCCACTCACCCAACCCGTCCAAGTCACTCTGCAGCCTCTTAGCTCACACTCACACTGCCAGCCAGCTTAGTGGCATCTGCAAACTTGGAGATATTACATTCAATTCCTTCATCTAAATCATTAATCTATATTGTTAATAGTTGGGGTCCCAGCACTGAACCTTGCAGTACCCCACTAGTCACTGCCTGCCATTCTGAAAAGGACCCATTTATTCCTTCTCTTTGCTTCCTGTCTGCCAACCAGTGCTCTATCCACTTCAATACATTACTCCCAATACCATGTGCTTTAATTTTGCACACTAATCTCTTGTGTGGGACCTTGTGAAAAGCCTTTTGAAAGTACAAATATACCACATCCACTGGTTCTTCCTTGTCCACTCTACTAGTTACATCCTCAAAAAATTCTCGAAGATTTGCCAAGCATGATTTCCCTTTCATAAATCCATGCTGACTTGGACCAATCCTGACACTACTTTCCAAATGCAGTGCTGTAACATCTTTAATAATTGATTCCAACATTTTCCCCACTACCGATGTCAGGCTAACCGGTCTATAATCCTTTGTTTCTCTCTCCCTCCTTTTTTAAAAAGTAGGTTTCCATTAGCTACCCTCCAATCCATAGGAACTGATCCAGAGTCTATAGAATGTTGGAAAATGACCACCAATGCATCCACTATTTCTAAGGCCACTTCTTTAAGTACTCTGGGATGCAGACTATCAGACGCTAGGTATTTATCGACCTTCAGTCCTATCAGTTTCCCTAACACAATTTCCTGACAAATAAGGATTTCCTTCAGTTCCCCCTTCGCGCTAGACCCTCGGTCCCCTAGTATTTCAAGAAGGTTATTTGTGCCTTCCTTAGTGAAGACAGAACCAAAGTATTTGTTCAATTGTTCTTCGTTCTCCATTATAAATTCACCTGATTCTGACTGCAAGGGACCTATCTTTTTCTCTTCACATATCTATAGAAGCTTTTGAAGTAGTTTTTATGTTCCCTGCAAACTTACTCTCATATTCAATTTTCCCCTCCTAATTAAACCCTTTGTCCTCCACTGCTGAATTCTAAATTTCTCCCAGTCCTCAGGTTTGCTGCTTTTTCTGGCCAATTTATATGCCTCTTCCTTGGATTTAACACTATCCCTAATTTCTCTTGTTAGCCATGGTTGAGCTACCTTCCCCGTTTTATTTTTATGCCAGACTGGGATGTACAATTGTTGAAGTTCATGTGATCTTTAAATGTCTGCCATTGCCAATCCACTGTCAACCCTTTAAGTATCATTCACCAGTCTCTCCTAGCCAATTCACGTCTCATAACATTGAAGTTACCCTTCTTTAAGTTCAGGACTCTTATCTCTGAATTAACTGTGTCACCCTCCATCGTAATAAAGAATTCTTCCATATTATGGTCAATCTTCCCCAAGGGGCCTCGCACAACAAGATTGCTAATTAATCCTCTTTCATTACATAACACCCAGTCTAGGATGGCCAGCTCTCTAGTTGGTTCCTCGACGTATTGGTCGAGAAAACCATCCCTTATACACTCCTGGAAATCCTCCTCCACCGTATTGCTACCAGTTTGGTTAGCCCAATCTATATGCAGATTAAAGTCACCCATGATAACTGCTGTACCTTTATTGCACGCAGCCCTAATTTCCTGTTTGATACCATCCCCAACCTCACCACTACTGTTTGGTGGTCTGTACACAAGTGCCACTAGAGTTTTCTGCCCTTTGGTGTTCCGCAGCTCCACCCATACAGATTCCACATCACCCAAGCTAATGTCCTTCCTTACTATTGCATTAATCTCCTCTTTCACCTGCAACCATACCTCACCTATTTTTCCTTTCTGTCTATCCTTCCTGAATATTGAATATACCTGGATATTGAGTTCACAGCCTTGGTTACCCTGGAGCCATGTCTCCATAATCCCAATTGCATTATATCCGTCAACAGCTATCTGCGCAGTTAATTCATCCACCTTATTACGAATGCTCCTCGTATTGAGACACAGAGCCTTCAGGCTTGTTTTTTTTAAACACTCTTTGACCTTTTAGAATTATATTGTAATGTGGCCCTTTTTGATTTTTGCCCTCCACTTTTCCTTATCTCCTTTCTAGCTTTTGCTTCGCCCCCATTTTACTTCCCTCTGTCTCCTTGCATAGATTCCCATCCCTCTGCCATTTTATTTTAAACCCTCCCCAATAGCACTAGGAAACACTTCCCCTCGGCCATTGGTTCCGGTCTTGCCCAGGTGCAGACCGGTTTGTAATGGTCCCACCTCCCCCAGAACTGATTCCAATGTCCCAGGAATTTGAATCCCTTCCTTCTGCACCATTCCTCAAGCCATATGTTCATCTTAACTATCCTGCTATTTCTACTGACTAGCACGTGGCACTGGTAGCCATCCTGAGATTAATACCTTTGAGTTCCTACTTTTTAATTTAACTCCTAGCTCTCTAAAGTCAGCTTGTAGGACCTCATCCCGTTTTTTATCTATATCGTTGATACCTATATGCACCACGCCAACTGGCTGTTCACCCTCCCCCTCCAGGATGCCCTGCAGCCGCTCCGAGACATCCTTGACCATTGCACCAGGGAGGCAACATACCATCCTGGAGTCTCAATTGCATCCGCAGAAGTGCCTATCTATTCCCCTCACAATAGAATCCCCTACCACTATAGCTCTCCCACTCTTATTCATGCCCTCCTGTGCAGCAGAGCCACCCATGGTGTCATGAACTTGGCTGTTGCTGACTTCCTCTGATGAGTCATCTCCCCCAACAGTACCCAAAACGGTATATCTATTTTGAAGGGAGGTGACTGCAGGGGATCCCTGCACTACCTTCCTTCCACTGCTCTGCCTGATGGTCAACCATTCCCTATCTGCCTGTGTAACCTTTACCTGCGTTGTGACTAACTCACTAAACATGCTATTCACAACAACCTCAGCATCGCGCATGCTCCAGAATGAATCCATGCGCAGCTCCAGTGCCACAATGCAGCCTGTCAGGAGCTGCAGCTGGACACACTTCCTGCACACATCGTAGTCAGGGACACTGGAAGCGTTCCTGACTTCCCACATAGTACAATAGGAGCATGACATGGGTCTGGACTCTCCTGCCATGACTTAACCCTTAAATAAACTTATTTTGGTAACAATGCCAAAGGTTACCAACTGATAAGAAAAGAAAAAGAAAAAGAAAAAGATTAAAAACTCACCAATCCACCAGCCAATCTCTTACCCGCTTGGCTGTGATGTCACACTTCGATTTCTTATTACTTATTTGTTTACTCTTGTCCCTGCACCAGATAGCTGCTCCCGATTGTTGCTCCGACTGCCCGAATTCCCTACCTTTTATAGGCCTCGATCCTCGACCTCCCGCTGCTCCAGACTGCTGCTCCAACTGCCCAAACCCCTGGCCTTTTATAGACCGCGATCCTCGACCTCCCGCTGCTCCCGACTGCTGCTCCGACTGCCCGAACCCCTGACCTTTTATAGACCGCGATCCTCGACTTCCCGCTGCTCCCGACTGCTGCTCCGACTGCCCGAACCCCTGACCTTTTATAGACCGCGATCCTCGACTTCCCGCTGCTCACAATTGCTGCTCTGATTGCCCGAACTCCTGGCCTTTTATAGGCCTCGATCCTTGACTTCCCACTGCTTCCGACTGCTGCTCTGACTGCCCGAATTCCCTACCTTTTATAGGCGTCGATCCTCGACCTCCCACTGCTCCTGACTGCTGCTCCGACTGCCCGACCTCCTGGCCTTTTATAGGCCTCGATCCTCGACTTCCCGCTGCTTCCGACTGCTGCTCCGACTGCCCGACCTCCTGGCCTTTTATAGGCCTCGATCCTCGACTTCCTGCTGCTTCCGACTGCTGCTCCGACTGCCCGAACTCCTGGCCTTTTATAGGCCTCGATCCTCAACCTCCTGCTGCCCCCTTGACTATCCACTGTTGGAATATTGTTAGTCTCCTCCACCATAAAGACTGATACAAAATATCAAGGGGATATACACAGGCTAAGTGAATGGGCAAGAGCATGGCAAATGGAATATAATGTCGAGAAATGTAAAGTTATCCACTGTGGTAAGAAAAATAGAAAAGCAGAGTATTTTTTAAATAGCGAGAGATTGGGAAATGTTGGTGTTCAATGGGTCCTGGGTGTCCTTGTATACGATCACTGAAAGTCAACATGCAGGTACAGCAAGCAATTAAGAAAGCAAATAGTATGTTGGCCTTTATTACAAGATGATTTGAGTATAAGAGTGAAGACTTATTACTACAATTATATAACATCCTGCTGAGACCGCATCTGGAGTATTGTGTTGTTTTGGTCTCCTTATCTAAGGAAGGATATACCTGCCATTGAGGGAGTACAATGAAGGTTCACCAGACTGATTCCTGGGATGGAGGGATTGGCCTATGAGGAGAGATTGAGTAGACTAGACCTATATTCTCTCGAGTTTAGAAGAATGAGAGGTGATCTCATTATTGAAATATACAAAATTCTTACAGGGCTTGACAGGGTAGATGCAGGGAGGATGTTTCCCCTGGCTGAGGGGGTCTAGAACCAGGGGTCACAGTCTCAGAATAAGGGGCTGGCCATTTTGGACTGAGATGAGGAGAAACTTCTTTACTCAGAAGGTGGTGAATCTTTGGAATTCTCTACCCCAGAGGGCTGTGGATGCTCAGTCTTTGAGTATAATCAAGTCAGAGATCGCTAGATTTTTGGATATTAAGGGAATCAAGGGATATGGGGATAGCGCAGGAAAGTGGAGTTGAGGTAGAAGATCAGCCATGATCACATTGAATGGGGGCCAAATGGCTTACTCCTGTTCCTATATCTTATGTTCTTATGTTCTGTTAAGATATGCCTGTCATGGTTGAATAGCTGTGAATGTAGGCTAGGCGTGAGATGAGGATGTGAGTGTGTGTATCTGCAGCTGCTTGGCGGTTGAGTGGTGTGGAAGTGCTGGTTTGCACAGTGTGTGCAGACAGAAGTTGAGAGGCAGGTATGGAGGAGATGTGGAAGCTTGCACTCACTTGCACCATCCAACATCGGTCGTTGAATTTCTTGCGGCACTGGGTGAGGCTTCCTTACACCTCACTGCTGGCAATCGCCACCTCTTGCCACATGACATGGAAAATTTGTGGGGATGGCCACCTTCCCGAGGCAGAGGAGTCCCTCCTGTTTTCTCGTGCACCCACCAATGCTTCCAGAACCACATTGCTGAATCTCGTGGCCCTTTCCCTTGAAGGGGGATTTCCAGCAGCCATTTCAGTTCCTTCCTAAACTCCAGAGATGAGTGAATGACTTCAGCAATGCTGAAAACAAGCATCAGCAGGTTCAAATGACCACCCCTTTAAGAGCCTTTAAAATGGAGCTGGAGTTAAGGATTGAAGGTTGATTGATGAATGGAATTCAGTTGAAATTGGGTAAGTGGCTGTGAAACTCTTTTTGGAGTTTATCTGCAAAACAAAAAACATTAAACCGTGCCACCCAACCTGGGTGACACACCAGACATTTACAAGGCCCTTTTTAAGTGGCTGTGAATAGCACTCCTGCAGTGCCCAGCTGAGGCCATTAGTGCCTCATTTACTGCCACCCCTCAATCCTGGGGTGAAAACACCCAATTTGCCACAATTTGGCAAGCTTACTAGCCGTAAAAAATTTCTCAGAATAAAAAATTACCGCACCAAACGGGACACTATCGAATTTTGTCCCCTGAGTCATCTACTTCATGGCGAATTAGATTTGCCTCTCATGGTATAAAAAGAAAAATGATCAAAGATCAAAGCTACCAGATAAGATTTAGAACTGAAGAAAGAAGAAATGGACTGAGATGGGCTCACATAAAAGATTATCTGAACTGGAAGTGTTAATACTTAAAATTACAAATGCGCTGAAAACCAGCTTTTCTGATCCCTCAAGCTCTGGCTTGACAGATCCTCCATATCCCCACAGCCAGGACATTCATATGGGCAAGATTGCGGTATTTACCCATCTCTTGCCCAGCGAATGTCCTGCAATTATTTTGTTGTATATCAGTAATCAAGTGCCCCATGATTGAAGAGGGGGCACATTCCAAAAACTTTTCAAGTGCCCCCTTGTTTTTTTGGGGGGGGTTTTGTTTTTTGTTGAGGGCACTAAAACACAAATTAGCGAATGTCTTGCAAACTTTTGCGACTGGTAAAAGCAGGCGCATAGCCTACTATTACCAGAGTAAGAGTTTCAAACATACAAAAACATATAAAAATAAAATTTAAAAAACGCATTTCATGTTAATAACCCTGCCCACTACGGTAAGTTTATTTTTAACCCTAATTACAAAACCTTTTTCAAAAATCAGAAAAATATTTTTTTTCTAAGACATTTTAATTATGTGAGGTGTGTTTTATATTTTTTATTATGGTGTTCAGTGTTATGTATGTATGTAGACCTTACCCAAATTTAAGACTTGCCACTAGGGGGCACACCTGTGGGAGACCTAAGGTTCACCTGTGCACCCTGGGGTAAGTAGGTATAAAAGGTGATTCACCATGCTGCTTCCTCACTCTAGAGTCTGAATAAAGAGACCAATGTCATAACAGTTTGAGCTTGCGATATAGTCCTGTGAATTTATTCTGAACATAACAAATTGGTAACGAGGATGGGATCACGAACTTTCACGCGGTAATGGCTGCCGTTGGTATTCTTGAGAGATTTGTTGATTCTAATGATTAGGAAGCTTTCATTGAGTGCCTTGACCATTACTTCATGGCCAACGGATTGGACAAGGTTGAGATGGCGACCAAGCACAGGGCGATTCTCCTCACCGCATGTGGGTCATCGGTATATGGCCTCCTTAAAAATTTTCTGGCACCAGTCAAAATAACAGACAAATCTTATGCAGAGCTGTGTACCTGGCTAAGGTACATCTCAAGCCAAAGGAGAGCATCCTGATGGCCAGGTACTGCTCTTACATACACCGTCGCTCCGAGGGCCAGAACGTGGCGAGTTTTGTCGCCGACCGAAGACGTCTTGCGGGGCAGTGCGACTTTGCAGGATCCTTGGGGGAAATGTTGCGGCACTTGTCCTTGCTTGGAATTGGCCACGAGGTCATCCTTCGCAAACTGCTGTCTGCCGAATCCCTAGATCTGAGCAAGGCCATCACGATAGCCCAAGCCTTCATATCCACGAGCGATAACACGAAACAGATATCTTCACAGAGTTGAAGCTCACCGGCATGCACAAAATAATGTTTGCAGCAGGCAAAATGGCACAGGGCAGGGCCCACCCAATTGCAGAGGCCAGACCTAGGCCTAGAGTGACTCAGAGTCCGCCATGGGGCGTGAATGCGTATCCATTACCACCATGTTGGCACTGAGGGGGCAGCCATAGAACTCATCAATGTAGATTTAAGCCCTATGTGTGCAAGGGCTGTGGAACAATGGGGCACGTCCAGCGAATGTGCAAACGATCTCTGACTCACCACGTGGCAGAGTCAGGAGAGGACGACCGATCCACTGAGGATCACGATGAACGAGCAGGAGAGGCAACTGAACCTGAGGAGGAAGAGGAAGTATATGGGATACACACCTTCACCACCAAACGCCCTCCGATAATGTTAAAAGTTGAACTTAATGGCATTCCAGTCTCCATGGAACTAGACACGGGAGCGAGTCAATCAGTTATGAGCCAGAAGGGGGTGGAAACATAGAAACATAGAAACATAGAAAATAGGTGCAGGAGCAGGCCATTCAGCCCTTCTAGCCTGCACTGCCATTCAATGAGTTCATGGCTGAACATGAAACTTCAGTATCCACTTCCTGCTTTCACGCCATACCCCTTGATCCCCCGAGTAGTAAGGACTTCATCTAACTCCCTTTTGAATATATTTAGTGAATTGGCCTCAACTACTTCCTGTGGTAGAGAATTCCACAGGTTCACCACTCTCTGGGTGAAGAAGTTTCTCCTTATCTCGGTCCTAAATGGCTTACCCCTTATCCTTAGACTGTGACCCCTGGTTCTGGACTTCCCCAACATTGGGAACATTCTTCCTGCATCCAACCTGTCCAAACCCGTCAGAATTTTAAACGTTTCTATGAGGTCCCTCTCACTCTTCTGAACTCCAGTGAATACAAGCCCAGTTGATCCAGTCTTTCTTGATAGGTCAGTCCCACCATCCCGGGAATCAGTCTGGTGAATCTTCGCTGCACTCGCTCAATAGCAAGTATGTCCTTCCTCAAGTTAGGAGACCAAAACTGTACACAATACTCCAGGTGTGGCCTCACCAAGGCCCTGTACAACTGTAGCAACACCTCCCTGCCCCTGTACTCAAATCCCCTCGCTATGAAGGCCAACATGCCATTTGCTTTCTTAACCGCCTGCTGTACCTGCATGCCAACCTTCAATGACTGATGTACCATGACACCCAGGTCTCGTTGCACCTTCCCTTTTCCTAATCTGTCACCATTCAGATAATAGTCTGTCTCTCTGTTTTTACCACCAAAGTGGATAACCTCACATTTATCCACATTATACTTCATCTGCCACGCATTTGCCCACTCACCTAACCTATCCAAGTCACTCTGTAGCCTCATAGCATCCTCCTCGCAGCTCACACTGCCACCCAACTTAGTGTCATCCGCAAATTTGGAGATACTACATTTAATCCCCTCGTCTAAATCATTAATGTACAATGTAAACAGCTGGGGCCCCAGCACAGAACCCTGCGGTACCCCACTAGTCACTGCCTGCCATTCCGAAAAGTACCCATTTACTCCTACTCTTTGCTTCCTGTCTGACAACCAGTTCTCAATCCACGTCAGCACACTACCCCCAATCCCATGTGCTTTAACTTTGCACATTAATCTCCTGTGTGGGACCTTGTCGAAAGCCTTCTGAAAGTCCAAATATACCACATCAACTGGTACTCCTTTGTCCACTTTATTGGAAACATCCTCAAAAAATTCCAGAAGATTTGTCAAGCATGATCTCCCTTTCACAAATCCATGCTGACTTGGACCTATCATGTCACCATTTTCCAAATGCGCTGCTATGACATCCTTAATAATTGATTCCATCATTTTACCCACTACTGAGGTCAGGCTGACCGGTCTATAATTCCCTGCTTTCTCTCTCCCTCCTTTTTTAAAAAGTGGGGTTACATTGGCTACCCTCCACTCGATAGGAACTGATCCAGAGTCAATGGAATGTTGGAAAATGACTGTCAACGCATCCGCTATTTCCAAGGCCACCTCCTTAAGTACTCTGGGATGCAGTCCATCAGGCCCTGGGGATTTATCGGCCTTCAATCCCATCAATTTCCCCAACACAATTTCCCGACTAATAAAGATTTCCCTCAGTTCCTCCTCCTTAATAGACCCTCTGACCACTTTTATATCCGGAAGGTTGTTTGTGTCCTCCTTAGTGAATACTGAACCAAAGTACTTGTTCAATTGGTCTGCCATTTCTTTGTTCCCCGTTATGACTTCCCCTGATTCTGACTGCAGGGGACCTACGTTTGTCTTTACTAACCTCTTTCTCTTTACATACCTATAGAAACTTTTGCAATCCGCCTTAATGTTCCCTGCAAGCTTCTTCTCGTACTCCATTTTCCCTACCCTAATCAAACCCTTTGTCCTCCTCTGCTGAGTTCTAAATTTCTCCCAGTCCCCAGGTTCGCTGCTATTTCTGGCCAATTTGTATGCCACTTCCTTGGCTTTAATACTATCCCTGATTTCCCTAGATAGCCACGGTTGAGCCACCTTCCCTTTTTTATTTTTACGCCAGACAGGAATGTACAATTGTTGTAATTCATCCATGCGTTCTCTAAATGTCTGCCATTGCCCATCCACAGTCAACCCCTTAAGTATCATTAGCCAATCTATCTTAGCCAATTCATGCCTCATACCTTCAAAGTTACCCTTCTTTAAGTTCTGGACCATGGTCTCTGAATTACCTGTTTCATTCTCCATCCTAATGCAGAATTCCACCATATTATGGTCACTCTTCCCCAAGGGGCCTCGCACAATGAGATTGCTAATTAATCCTCTCTCATTACACAACACCCAGTCTAAGATGGCCTCCCCCTAGTTGGTTCCTCGACATATTGGTCTAGAAAACCATCCCTTATGCATTCCAGGAAATCCTCCTCCACCGTATTGCTTCCAGTTTGGCTAGCCCAATCTATGCGCATATTAAAGTCACCCATTATAACTGCTGCACCTTTATTGCATGCACTCCTAATTTCCTGTTTGATGCCCTCCCCAACATCACTACTACTGTTTGGAGGTCTGTACACAACTCCCACTAACGATTTTTGCCCTTTAGTGTTCTGCAGCTCTACCCATATAGATTCCACATCATCCAAGTTAATGTCTTTCCTAACTATTGCATTAATCTCCTCCTTAACCAGCAATGCTACCCCACCTCCTTTTCCTTTTATTCTATCCTTCCTGAATGTTGAATACCCCTGGATGTTGAGTTCCCAGCCCTGATCATCCTGGAGCCACGTCTCCGTAATCCCAATCACATCATATTTGTTAACATCTATTTGCACAGTTAATTCATCCACCTTATTGCGGATACTCCTTGCATTAAGACACAAAGCCTTCAGGCTTGCTTTTTTAACACCCTTTGTCCTTTTAGAATTTTGCTGTACAGTGGCCCTTTTTGTTCTTTGCCTTGGGTTTCTCTGCCCTCCACTTTTCCTCCTCTCCTTTCTGTCTTTTGCTTTTGCCTCATTTTTGTCTCCCTCTGTCTCCCTGTATAGGTTCCCATCCCCCTGCAATATTAGTTTAACTCCTCCCCAACAGCACAGTGGAGTGACGAAGCACAGCGACCCGAGCTGATCCCGATTCAGGCAAAGCTGCGCACTTACACCAAGGAACTGATACCAGTTATTGGTAGTCCGAACATAAGAGTATTGCAGGAGGGAGCAGTGCATGATTTACCACTGTGGATTGTTTCAGGTGATGGACCAACGCTGCTTGGCAGGAGGTGGATGGGGAAGGTTCGATGGAACTGGGAAGACCTCTGCGTACCTTCTCCGGCAAACAAGGCCTCCATTTCACAAAGGCCGAGCAAACCCCCACTTCCAGCTGAACCAGGCATCGAAGTGCAGATCCATTTGCAGATCCCCGAGGCACAGGCCGCTCATCACGACCACGAGGAGGTAAAGTTCAAGCGAGCAGTGGTACAGGCGCGGTACCCACCACCCGAAGCCGACGACCCTTTCGCGACGATGGAAGAGGCTCCAAATCAACCATGCAGAGTGGGACTCTGGCCAAAATGATCTGAATGCATCTTCCTGATGCCAGAGGAAAAATACCTGGGGAAGAAGATCACGGCAGTTGGCATCACGGACACGGACGAGAAGGCATCCAGACCACGGGACGAGGGTGCGTCCAGACCACGGGATTAGAGTGCGTCCAAGCTACAGGATGAGAAATCGTCAGATTATGGGACGAGAGAGCGTCAAGACCACGGGATGAAGGTACATCCAGACCACGGGACAAGAGAGCGTCCAGACCATGGAAGGTCGCCGCAACGGAACGGAGGAATGTGTCGCCCAGCAAGGAAGACGACTGGGTTTGGGGCAAAGGTAAAGGGGTGGCCGTGGTGAAAGCTAGGAACCCACTACACTCAAATAAATTGTGTGTGCCATGTAACCCTTGCAAGCGTTCTTTCGCGTTCTTTCGATGTACCATTGTATGGGGTTGGGGGTACCTTACAACAAGCCAAAGTAGCCGGTGAGCACCAACTGGTCATGTATGTATCTGGCAAAGTACTTGTAACAAGTGATGTGTTATCACACGGGGTCGGGTGTGTTGTACAGCAAGCCAAAGTAGCGGGCGAGCCCCAAATGATTGAACATGTATCAAATAAGTTAAACAAAGCAGCAGCCTGTGTTCACGGGACTAAAGGGACATACCAAAGTGTGCTCGAGTCAGACAGGCTGTTCATCCTACAAGCTTGGGTGAACAGAGGCATCATTATCGATGCATTGTTTTGAGAATGTCCAACACTGTCTGTGCACTGTAACATGATCCGCCACGAGCCAGGCACATATAGCGGCACCCATGCTCTCAGTTGGCCACTGTTGCCCACCCCCGGGGTGGAAACAGCATAGCCTGCAGACCCACTCGCGGTCGTGGAAGTGCTAGAAAGTGAGGGGTCAACCGTAACGGCCCCCCAACTTAGGACCTGGACCAGCCAGGATCCCATTTTACCGCCTAGGTGAACTGCTAGACGGGATGTGGCAACCTATCCGCCAAAGAGGCGATAGACCCATCCCAATGTTGCAAAGCAAGGCATGGCGGCTACACACAGTCAGTGTTCCGGGGCCCCCATACTATGGCCCAATGTTCACGGGGACCACTAGGCCTCCCGCCACTACCGAAAGTCTCATGGCCATTGCAGCCATCCTGGGCTTGCCAGATCTCAGGTTCAGCGCCCAAATCACTAAACCTAGCACCACGCGTGCCATGGTAGACTCCCGACAGACTCAGCTATCCTGGGTGTTACGCAATCACCAGACAGAATCACTCAGAACCGAGCCTTCCGCATGCCATCAGCAGAGAATGCACCATAATTGCACAGCCCCTCCACGCGACAGCAGAATAAATGATGTAGACCATGTTCAAGGCCCCAGTTGGGCCGCTAGCACTGCATTAGCCAAGGGGGGGAATGGAGTCTATGTGATGAAGGCGGAACGTTTGATTGTGAAACCATGTACCGGGCTAACGAGTAAAGCAGTTGGACAAGACCAAACTGCAAACAACAGATAACCAGGAACCATTGTGAAAGCACCTGGTCCCCAGTGACCCACTAACATGATCAACTTCGCCATCAACCACAAGAATGAACGCACCACGTCGGGGCGCCAGATCACCTCAACTTGCAAATAACTTGCACAATGAGACTTTTGCGGGGGAGTGATGTTATGTATGTATGTAGAACTTACCCAAGTATAAGACTTGCCACTAGGGGGCACACCTGTGAGAGACCGAAGGGTCACCTGTGCACCCTGGGGCAAGTAGGTATAAAAGGTGATTCACCATGCTGCTTCCTCACTCTAGAGTCTGAATATAGAGACCAAGCTCACAACAGTTTGAGCTTGCGGTACAGTCCTGTGAATTTATTCTGAACATAACATTTATTGTGCTTGTTTTTTTTCTCATTAATAGCAATGAGAACTCATAGATACGGAATTCTCATTTGTATTAATGAGAATGCTGTGGAATATGTTACCTGATTGGTTGTGCAGTCACACGTGACTTCACCATCTGTGTCGAAACCTCGAGGACGGAAGCGCACTTCACAACACGGGAAGAGAAGGCCTCTCCACCGGAATCCCAGGCGCCTCAGGGAGCATCAGGTAAATTCGTTAAAATTCTCCGGTCAGAGGCATTCGTTCGAAAGAAGCCTCTGACCCGAATTTCAGGGTCTGTATTTATAATTTTACAAACAATTTGAAGGCAGACTGATGCTATAATCGTCCTGGAAAATCACTTATCAGATACAATGAAAATTGCCTTGCACTCAGTCTTATCTTTAAAAAGGGAAATGTTTATCAAGGTGTGGGCACGTTTGCCCTTTATTTTTGCTAAACATATAATTTTCACTAATGCTTATCAGATTTTAAAATTTGCTTCTAGAGTTAATCACTACATGATCTAGGATGGGAGGACAATTAAGTGATAGGATATAAGAGGCATCCGATCTTATCACTTGTTCAGGGAGTAATGATGAAATGGCAATTAAGCTGTTCATCCACTCAGGAAGTATTTAACTGTGAAATAACAATTTATTCTGAGGCATGTAACCATTTTAATTTTAGCCTTCCTGAGATTTGTACCCATACCCATTAGGAATGCATTAGTTTTTGAGTGCATGCCTTTGGATGCTTTTCTACATTCAAGGTTCTAAGTAGATGTAAGTTGTTGCTTACTGTCATCCTCGATTCGAGGGACTGCCTATGATGATGATGTTGCTGTAATTCTCCCATGCACAGAATGCACACACACTTGCTCTTATCTGCTGATACTTTGTCAAAAATCCTCAGAATCTGCTACATTTGCTATTTCAGCTGATTGATAAATTCAGAAATGATTTGCATTAAAAGTAAAAGTGATAGTGCAGGCAGGTGAAGCATTTTGAGTTTTATGAACTGGGTGATACGGTGCAAGATTGGGCTGGATTTTCCACTCTTTTGCACCTCATTTCGCATCCCGGCAAGGCAGTAAATGCTGTTTCTGGGCTTAAAATGGAGTGTCCAGGATTTAGCGCCCAGCCGGAAGTTTCGCAAATGGTCTTGCAGCGTGCAAAAACTTACCGCCCCACCCTCTGTTTTGACCGTCGGTATGACATAAATCATCGTGCAAGGCTGCGCTCGCAACCCAGATGGAACTTTCGGCCCTTACGCCTCATTTAACAACTGCCCCAGAAAATGACTGAAAAAAACAGGTGGTCCCAGGGTGCTATTGGCGACATATTTAAAGGGAGGCTGGAGGATCTTATATCACAGTTGTCAGTGAATGTTTTGGTTGCGAGCAGAACACTGCGTGAAGTTGCAAGTTGCAAATGGTACTTTTATGTGCCCTGACACTTTGCTTACAAGGTCAATGAGAGATTTCAATGGGGGCAATATTCATTCGTCAGCAAAGCATGCTGGTTGCTATTGGCAGGTGGCTTCAAGCTGATCGAAGAGGTCACAGATGTTTGGGGAGGAGGTCTTACCCCCCCCCCACAGGTTTACAGGGTACATCACTCATATCTCCATATCTCAGAGGCGCAGTGCGTTAGAAGGCAGCGCTTCCGAAAAGAAGTGCTGACAGAGATATGCCAGCTCCTACAGGCAGACCCAGAGCCTACCAGTGTAAACAGGACTGCGTTGCCTGTCGAGGTGAAGGTTACAGTGATCACAGACTTTCTGTGCCTTCGGCTCCTTCCAGGCAGCAGCAGGGGACATATCCTGCATCTCGCAGCACGCCACACATTGCTGCGTTCACCAGGTTACAAGGGCACTGTACGCACACAGAATGGACTTCATATAGTTCACAATGAGCAGGGAGAGTCAGAATGAGAGGGCTCTAGGGTTTGGACGATTTGCAGGCTTCCCCAAGGATCAGGGTGCCATTGACTGTACACACGTCACTTTGCGAGCACCATCAAACAATGCAGAGGTCTTCAGAAATCGAAAGGGATACCACTCCCTAAACTGCGACCACACTCAGCACATCCTTACAGTTAATGTCCGCAATCCAGGGAGCACACATGATGCTTTCATCTTGTGAGAGAGTCGTGTCTCACAAAGGTTTCAGCGACAAAGACAAGGTCAGAGCTGGCTGATTGGGGATCCACCTGGCTCATGACCCCACTCCAGAACCCTGCCACAGAAGCTGAGCAGCGCTGTAATGAGAGCCATGCAGCCACCCGCAGCATCATCTAACAGACAATTGGCTTGCTGAAGCAGCACTTCCAATTCCTGGACCGCTCTGGGGGCAGCCTTCAATACTCTCCACAACAGCACTCATTGTCATCTGCTGCATGCTACACAACTTAGCCATCATGAGAGGACAGGTATTCTCATTGGGGATTGCAGGACCACCTCAGGAGGAGGGGGTGTGTAAAGTCCTTACTCAACAGCGTGAAACCACACGAGGCACATTCTGGGGACAAGGTCACTCTGTGGCCTGCTCTCTTTATTTACAGGACTCCAAAGACAATGACCCTGCGAGGGACCTCCCTTTTTATACCTGTGTGACCAGGTAAGGAGTGATTCCCACAAGTTCACCCCTTGTCAAGGTGTGCATCAAGGTTGAGAATACAGTAATACAGTGGTGTTACATATATGAGATCATCTTCCTCCCCCAAAGTTTTATTGGATCATAGGTTTAGTCTTTCAAGTGGTCTACGCTCCCTCGTGGAGCACCACAGTTGGGGCTCTGGTTGTTTGACACTGACGTAAGTGTCTGTCACCTGTGGTGATTCTGGCCTGTCCGGGCTGACCGCAGGGACTGTGCATTCTTCTGATTGCTCTTGTTGCTCGTTCACTGGTGGTGTTGTGAGCTCCATCTCATGGTCTTCCTCAGGTTCCTCCATGTCGGTGCTGAACCTTTTTTTTTTACTTGGTCCAGGTGCTTACGGCATATCTGACCATTTTTGAGTTTTACCACGATGACCCTATTCCCCTCTTTGTCAATTACAGTGCCCTTAAGCCATTTGGGCCCCATGGCATGATTGAGGATGAATACAGGATCATTTATTTTTATACATCTCCCTCTCAAATTACGGTCATGGTACTCGTTTTATGACTTGCGCTTGCCCTCAACTATGTCGGTCAGGACTGGGTGAATGAGGGACAACCAAGTTTTGAGTGTCCGTTTCATTAGTAGCTCTGCGGGCGGGACCCACGTGAGCGAGTGCAGTCGGTATCTATAGGCCAGCAGGAGGCGCGACAGGCGGCATTGTAGGGAGGGTCCTTGGATCCTGAGCATCCTTGCTTAATGATTTGGACCGCACGTTCCACCTGACCATTGGAGGCCGGCTTGAACGCCGCAGTCCTGACGTGGTTGATGCCATTGCCCGACATAAACACTTGGAATTCGTAGCTTGTGAAACATGGGCCGTTGTTACTAACCAGGATGTCCGGCAAGCCATGGGTTGCAAAGATCGCACATAGGCTTTCCACGGTGCTGGATGACGTGCATGAATTCAGAATGATGCACTCGATCCATTTCGAGTATGCATCTACCACAATAAGGAACATCTTACCCATGACCGAGCCCGCGTAGTCAACATGAATGTGTGACCATGGCCTGGTGGGCCAGGGCCACGGGCTGAGCGGGGCCTCCTTGGGGGCATTGCCCAGCTGGGCACATGTCATGCACCTGCGAAGACAGTGTTCGAGGTCTGAATCAATTCCAGGCCACCAAACATGTGACCGGGCAATGGCCTTCATCAGCACAATGCCTGTGTGCTCACTGTGGAGTTCCCTGATGAATGCCTCCCTGCCCTTCTGGGGCATAACTACCCGGCTGCCCCATAGCAGGCAGTCGGCTTGAATGGAGAGCTCATCCATCCGTCTGTGGAATGGTCTGATTTGCTCAGGGCATGCTCCGTGTGCGGGCGCCCAATCCCCAGTCAGGACACATTTCTTAATCAGGGATAGATGGGGATTTTGATCTGGCAGGCTGTGATGGGGGAGCCTGCGCTGTCAAAGGCATCGACAGCCATGACCATCTCGGCGCTTTGCTCCACTGTCCCCTCAGTGGTGGCCAGTGGAAGCTTGCTGAGCACGTCAGCACAATTTTCAGTGCCGGGCCGATGCCGGATGGTGTAGTCATAAGCAGACAGCATGAGAGCCCATCGCTGTATGCGAGTTGATGCGCTAGCATTGATAGCCTTACTGTCTGACAACAGGGATGGTAGTGGCTTGTGGTCCATTTCTAATTCAAACTTCCGATCAAAGAGGTACTGATGTATTTTTTTTACATCGTAGACACATGCAAGCGCTTCCTTCTCGACCATCCCATATCCCCGTTCTGCTTGAGAGAGCGATCTGGAGGCATAAACCACAGATTGTAGTTGACCCTCAGCACGCACCCGACCCCATAGGATGATGCATCACATATCAGAACTAACTTTTTACAGGGGTCGTACAGGGTCAACAACTTGTTTGAACAAAGTAGGTTTCGCGACCGATTAAAAGCCCATTCCTGACAGTCCCCCCAAAACCAATCGCAACCCTTACGCAGGAGCACATGTAGCAGCTCCAACAACGTGCTCAAGTTTGGCAGAAAGTTCCCGAAATAATTCAACAGTCCCAGGAATGAACGCAACTCCGATGTGCTGCAGGGTCTGCGTGCTCATCGAATCGCTTCTGTTTTGGATTCAGCGGGCCGAATCCCATCTGTAGCAAACCTCCTGCCCAGAAACTCAACCTCAGGAGCTAAGAATACACATTTAGACTTCTTGAGTTGCAGGCCTATTCGGTCCAGTCGGTGTAGCACTTCCTCCAGGTTGTGGAGGTGTTCTTCGGTGTGATGAGGATGTCGTCCTGAAATACGATCGTTCCAAGAATGGATTTAAGCAGGCTTTCCATGTTGCATTGAAATATTGCTGCCGCTGATCGAATGCCAAACGGGCACCTGTTATAAACGAACAGTCCCTTGTGCGTGGTGATGGTGGTCAGTAGTTTAGATTTGTCGGCCAGTTCCTGGGTCATATAGGCTGAAGTGAGGTCCAACTTGGTGAACAGCTTGCCGCCTGCTAGAGTGGCAAAGAGGTCCGCCGCTCTCGGGAGCGGGTGGTGCTCTTGTAGGGACATCCGATTGATGGTGGCCTTGTAGTCACCACAGATCCTGACAGAGCCATCCTCTTTTAGGACGGGAACGATGGGGGCTCGCCCAGTCACTGAATTCTACAGGCGAGATGATGCACTCTCTCAACAGCTGGTCCAATTTGCTCTCGATCTTTTCCCGCATCACACACGGCACAGCTCTGGCTTTGTGGTGCACTGGCCTGGCGTCCGGGGTGATGTGTATCACTACCTTAGTGCCTTTCAAAGCCCCGACGCCAGGTTGGAATAGTGAATTGAATTGTTGTGGGACTTGTGAGCACAAACTTCGCTCCACAGATGACATTGCATGAACATCCCCCCATTTCCAGTTCATATCAGCTAACCAGCTCCTCCCCAACAGTGCGGAACCATTGCCCGGATAATCCAGAGTGGCAGCCGATTCACTAATCCATTGTGTGTGACAGCCAACATTGCACTGCCTAGCACCAGAATGATTTCTTTAGTGTAAGTCCGTAATTGTCTCGAAACGTGCTAATTTGGGTCTACTGGCTTTAAGTGGCCATTGCTTCTCAAATTGCTGAACTCCCATGAGTGACTGGCTGGCCCCAGTGTCCAGCTCCATGCGTACAGGGATACCATTTAGTAAAATCCTCATCATCATTGGTGGAATTTTTGGTGTATGAACTGTGAATGTTCGCCACATGGACCCGCTGAACCTCGGCGTCCATCGATTTGCCCCAAACATCATCCTGCCTCAAAGAACCCTCTTCTTGTCCATCCACCTCATATATTAGTCTAGCTGCAGGCTTCCTGAACATTCGAGCTAAATGGCTACTGAGATTGCAGTTCCTGCAGACAAACTGTTGAAATCTGCAAGCTCTAGCTGGGTGTTTTCCCCCACACCTCCAGCAAGCACTAAAGTTTCCATTGTTGGGAACAAAGGGACTATGGTCAGGCATTCCACACTAACTGTCCCTTTGACTGCTTTTAAGTACCCTATTAGTGGGTGTCAATGATCCCATCATGGGCCGCATTGTCCACTGTGATGGCGTGAATGTCCGTTCAGCCTGCCATTGTCTCTGTTGCAGTCCTACTCTGGGGTCTATTGCTGCCTGGGGAATGTCGGACTGCCCCTGCCTGCCTGCGGGGCTCTGAGTCACATTGATGATGTTGACTCTCTGATCCATCGCCGCGTTAGAGGCAGAATTGCACGCGTATATTATTTTCGTCTCTTCCTCCCCCGCCATGAAAGTTTGAGCCATCAACGCCGCCGCTTCCAAGGTCAAATCCTTGGTCTCAATTAATTTGCGGAAAATTCCCGCATGACCGATGCCCTCGATAAAGAAGTCCCTTAGCATCTCCCCCTGCAGGCGTCTGTGAACTTACAGAGGCTGGCCAAACGTCGGAGGTCCGCTACGAAGTCCGGTATGCTCTGTCCTTCACGACGTCGGTGGGTGTAGAATCTGTGTCGGGCCATATGTATGCTACTCACTGGTTTGAGGTGCTCCTCGATCAATTTGCTAAGTTCTTCAAAAGTTTTGTCCGCCGGCTTTTCGGGTGCCAGTAAGTCCTTCATGAGCGCGTAAGTCTTTGGTCCGCAGCTGGTCAAAAGATGAGCCCTTCGCTTGTCGGCCGCTGCGCCCCCCAGCCATTGTTTAGTATCAAAGCTTTGCTGAAGCCTCTCGACAAAATCGTCCCAGTCTTCCCCAACATAGTACCATTCTTCTGTGCTACCGGTGGCCATTCTCGTGGGTCGTGAATTCCCGTTTCTCGTCGCCAATGTAAAGTCCTTACTCTACAGCATGAAACCACACGGGGCACATTCTGGGGACAAGGTCACTCTGTGGCCTGCTCTCTTTATTTGCAGGACTCCAAAGACAATGACCCTCCGAGGGACCTCCCTTTTTATACCTGTGTGACCAGGTAAGGAGTGTCTCCCACATGTTCACCCCTTGTGGTCAAGGTGTGCATAAAGGTTGAGTGTATACAGTAACACAGTGGTGTTATGTACATGACAAGGAGGATGAGGAGCTTGGCGAGGAACCCATTGCACATCCACCACAACCACAGAGGAGGCAGCGTGGAGATGCGACTGCAGCAAGAGCCTTACGTCGGCAGCTCATCATTGACCATGTTGGTTGAAGGGGGAAGGGGGAAGGTGGGGTTGCAGCATTGACTTGCTACTCTATGCCACCATGCTGGCTATTCTACACTTGATTCTGAGAATGAGACACAAGACATCAATGGCAAAGATCAAAGGTCAAACAAACATTTTAATCGAGATGCAACATTAACAGTTTCACCCCCTCCCCCCTAAAAAAACTATAAAATCCTTAAATGATATATAAATTAACATAAAACTGCTCCCTGCAGTGAACAAAAAGTGATTTAAAACAAGACTACTTCATGCAGCAACACCATTGAACAGGAGTGCATTGTAATCACACATCTAAGTACAATGTGGACAAAGGTACAGACATTACTGGCAATGAAGTGATGCCAGCCCTTAATGGGTCTTTGTTAGACATTTCTCCCCTCTCCCTTCCCTTCAAACTCCTCCCATGCCTGCTGCCCCTCCTCAATGAGTCCTCAGAGCATACAGCAAGGCTGCTAGAGGGCTGTTGTGTTGGGGGACCAGACAATGCAGACGGCGTCTCAGGATGGTCTGGGCCAGCTCTTGGCCTGTAAGGCCTGGCTTTGAACTGGGGCACCACATCATCAGCATCACCAATCACAGGTAGCTGGGGTGTAAACCGCGTATGGAGCATGGTTGGCAAGTGGGTGATGGGATCCGGAATGCTGTCATTCTTGTCACTGGGATCCATCTCAATGCATCCATCAGCTAATGGTGCATTTCTATGGTTTCCCTGGACAATTCCACCAGGTCCAGTTCTATGGCTGCCTGTCTTTGAGCAGAGCAAATTTGATGACTCCGGAGAGCTGGCCTGCGAGATTCCAACCCGGCACTGCGTTGCTGTATGGCACTGGGAGCAGGATCCTCCGACTCCTCAAATCCCAGGAAGTCAACATCGTCCCCAGATGAACTGAGTGCCGACGGGACAACTGGTGGGCTCTGATTCTCCTCCCCTCCCTCGTCCTGACATGGAGGACTCCCTCGAGGGATGCTGCACCTCTGGTTGGTCATCTGGAAGTAGAAAACAACAGGTGAGTGGTTAGCAGCAGGGGAGGGGGCAGAGTGACATGAGAAAGGAGGCATTGCACATGTTCATTTGAAGGACTGTCGCAACTCCACAATATCTCTCAATGCAGTATCTTGAGTTGCACGACCCACTTACATACCCTCACTACCCGAAGGGGGCTCGGCATCGTCCTGGCAACTGCCTGAGCTGGGACTGCGATGAGGGCCGAGACCCTCTCATCCACGTCCGTCAACGGGATTTGTTGAGGCGGAACCCCGCCTGTCTGCAGCTGCTCCCTTCTATTATGGGAGTATTCGGACTGCAAAGACAAAAATAGGAAGGGTTCAGACAGGGTTTCTCTGCTGTTGTGGTACATATGCTTGTAGGTGATACTGACAGCACCTGACAGACCACATTGCATCACTGGAGTTGCGGGTGGATTTACTCTGGAGCATCCACGATGCTGAGGATGTCATGAATAGTACGTTTAGCGAGTTGGCCACACCGCAGGTAAAGGGTACACAGCCAGATAGGGGATGGGTGACCAACAGGAAGAGCAGTGGAAGGAAGCTAGTGCAGGGGTCCCCTGCGGTCATCCCCTTGCAAAACAGATACACCGCTTTGGGTACTGTTGAGGGGGCTGAATCATCAGGGGAGAGCAGCAGCAGCCAAGTTCATGGCACCGTGGGTGGCTCTGCTGCACAGGAGGGCAGGAAATAGTGGGAGAGCTATAGTGGTAGGGGATTCTATTGTAAGGGGAATAGATAGACATTTCTGCAACCGCAACCGGGACTCCAGGATGGTATGTTGCCTCCCTAGTGCATAGGTCAAGGATGTCTCGCAGCGGGTGCAGGGCATTTTACAGGGGGAGGGAGAACAGCCAGTTGTCGTGGTGCATATAGGTACCAACAATATCGGTAAAAAAACAGAATGAGGTCGTACAAGACGTATTTAGCGAGCTAGGAGTTAAATTAAAAAGTAGGACCTCAAAAGTAGTAATCTCAGGATTGTTACCAGTGCCACGTGCTAGTCAGAGTAGGAATCACAGTCTAGCTCAGATGAATACGTGGCTTGAGGAGTGGTGCAGAAGGGAGGGATTCAAATTCCTGGGACATTGGAACTGGTTCTGGGGGAGATGGGACCAGTACAAACTGGACGGTCTGCACCTGGGCAGGACCGGAACAAATGTCCTAGGGGGAGTGTTTGCTCGTGCTGTTGGGGAGGGGTTAAACTAATATGGCAGGGGGATGGAAACCTATGCAGGGAGACAGAAGGAAGTAGAATGGGGGCAGAAGCATAAGATAGAAAGACGAAAAGTAAAAGTGGAGGGCAGAGAAACCTAAGGCAAAAAGCAAAAAGGGGCACATTACAGCAAAATTCTAAAAGGGCAAAGTGTGTTAAAAAGGCAAGCCTGAAGGCTCTGTGCCTCAATGTGAGGAGTATTCGGAATAAGGTGGACGAATTAAGTGTGCAGATAGCAGTTAACGGCTATGATGTAATTGGCATCACGCACACATAGCTCGAGGGTGACCAAGGCTGGGAACTCAACATCCAGGGGTATTCAATATTTAGGAAGGATAGACAGAAAGGAAAAGGAGGTGGGGTGGCATTGCTGGTTAAAGAGGAAATTAATGCAATCGTAAGGAAGGACATTAGCTTGGATGATGTGGAATCGGTATGGGTGGAGCTACGGAAAACCAAAGGGCAGAAAACGCTAATGGAAGTTGTGTACAGACCAGAAAACAGTAGTAGTGAGGTTGGGGACAGCATCAAACATGAAATTAGGGAAGTGTGCAATAAAGGTACAGCAGTTATCATGGGCGACTTTAATCTACATATTGATTGGGCTAACCAAACTGGTAGCAATGTGGTGGAGGAGGATTTCCTGGAGTGTATTAGGGATGGTTTTCTAGACCAATATGTCGAGGAACCAACTAGAGGGCTGGCCATCCTAGACTGGGTGATGGAATGAGAAAGGGCTAATTAGCAATCTTGTTGTGCGAGGTCCCTTGGGGAAGAGTGACCATAATATGGTAGAATTCTTTATTAAGATGGAGAGCGACACTGTTAATTCCGAGACTAGGGTCCTGAATTAAGGAAAGGTAACTTCGATGGTATGAGACGTGATTTGGCTAGAATAGACTGGCAAGTGATACTTAAAGGGTTGACAGTGGATAGGCAATGGCAAACATTTCAAGATCACATGGATGAACTTCAACAATTGTACATCCCTGTCTGGGGAAGGTGGCTCAACCGTGGCTAACAAGGGAAATTAAGGATAGTATTAAATCCAAGGAAGAGGCATATAAATTGGCCAGAAAAAGCAGCAAAACTGAGGACTGGGAGAATTTTATAATGCAGCAGAGGAGGACAAAGGGTTTCATTAGGAGGGGGAAAATAGAGTATGAGAGGAAGCTTGCTGGGAACATAAAAATTGACTGCAAAAGCTTCGCTAGATATGTGAAGAGAAAAAGATTAGTGAAAACAAATGTAGGTCCCTTGCAGTCAGATTCAGGTGAATTTATAATGGGGAACAAAGAAATGGCGGACCAGTTAAACAAATACTTTGGTTCTGTCTTCACGAACGAAGAGAAAATAACCTTCCAGAAATACTAGGGGACCGAGGGTCTAGTGAGAAGGAGGAACTGAAGGAAATCCTTATTAGGCAGGAAACTGTGTTAGGGAAATTGAGGGGATTGAAGGCCAATAAATCCCCGGGGCCTGATGGTCTGCATCCCAGAGTATTAAGGAAGTAGCCCGAGAAATAGTGGATGCATTGGTGATCATTTTCCAACAGTCTATCGACTCTGGGTCTGTTCCTATGGACTGGAGGGTAGCTAATGTAACACCTCTTTTTAAGAAAGGAGGGAGAGAGAAAACGGGTAATTATAGACCGGTTAGCCTGACATCAGTAGTGGGGAAAATGTTGGAATCATTTATTAAAGATGAAATAGCAGCACATTTGGAAAGCAGGGACGGGATCAGTCCAAGTCAGCATGGATTTATGAAGGAGAAATCATGCTTGACAAATCTTCGAGAATTTTTTGAGGATGTAACTGGCTGATTGGACAAGGGAGAACCAGTGGATGTGGTGTATTTGGACTTTCAAAAGGCTTTTGACAAGGTCCCACACAAGAGATTGGTGTGCAAAATTAAATCACATGGTATTGGGGGTAGTGTACTGACGTGGATAGAAAACTGGTTGGCAGACAGGAAGCAGAGAATCAGGATAAACAGGTCCTTTTCAGAATGGCAGGCAGTGACTAGTGGGGTGCCACGGGTTCAGTGCTGGGACCACAGCTATTTACAATATACATTAAAGATTTGGATGAGGGAATTGAGTGTAATATCTCCAAGTTTGCAGATGACACTAAGCTGGGTGGCTGTGTGAGCTGTGAAGAGGATGTTAAGAGGCTGCAGGGTGACTTGGACAGATTAGGTGAGTGGGCAAACGCGTGGCAGATGCAGTATAATGTGGATAAATGTGAGGTTATCCACTTTGATGGCAAAAACAGGAAGGCAGAATATTATCTGAATGGTGACAGATTAGGAAAAGGGGAGGTGCAACGAGACCTGGGTGTCATGGTACATCAGTTATTGAAAGTTGGCATGCAGGTACATCAGGCGGTGAAGAAGGCAAATGGTATGTTGGCCTTCATAGCTAGGAGATTTGAGTATAGGAGCAGGGAGGTCTTACTGCAGTTGTACAGGGCCTTAGTGAGGCCTCACCTGGAATATTGTGTTCAGTTTTGGGTCTCCTAATCTGAGGAAGGACATTCTTGCTATTGAGGGAGTGCAGCGAAGGTTCACCAGACTGCTTCCTGGGATGGAAGGACTGACATATGAGGAGAGGCTGGATCGACTGGGCCTGTATTCACTGGAGTTTAGAAGAATGAGAGGGTATCTCATAGAACATAACATTCTGGCGGGACTGGACAGGTTAGATGCAGGAAGAATGTTCCCGATGTTGGGGAAGTCCAGAACCAGGGGACATAATCTAAGGCTAAGGGGTTAGCCATTTAGGACGGAGATGAGGAGAAACGTCTTCACTCAGAGAGATGTTAACCTGTAGAATTCCCTACCGCAGAGAGTTGTTGATGCCAGTTCATTGGATATATTCAAGAGGGAGTTAGATATGGCCCTTGTGTACTAAAGGGATCAAGGGGTATGGAGAGAAAGCAGGAAAGTGGTACTGAGGTGAATGATCGGCCATGATCATATTGAATGATGGTGCAGGCTCGAAGGGCTGAATGGCCTACGCCTGCACCTATTTTCTATGTTTCTATGTGTGAATGTTATTGTTGCTTCCGTTCAATCTGTTTGGATGTGCTTCATCAGTATTTATTTTCAGGTTTGAGGCATCTCATATGGGAGCTGTAAGTAATCTTACAGAAAGGAATAGCAACAGTTTGGGTATCTTGTGAGGGATGATGTGAATGATAGAGTTAATGTGCATGAATCAGTAAAAGCCAATGAGTGCTTTATCTTTCTTTTACATTGTGATAACTTACTTCTTGGCTGCAGGTCCAGTTCCAGCACCTCACACAGTTCTGGGTTCACATCGTTGCTGAGGTACAACCTTCTGTTACACTGTTTCTCGCGGAGGTGCAGGTAGATGTCACGTTAGTGGTACTCTCATCTCATCAGTGAGTATCAAATGTCCTTCATCCATGGCCTTGAAATTCCTACACCATGGTCTCATGTGTTCCAGCTCCTCCTCCTCCAAAATATCTAGAATTGAAATGCTTGCTTCAATACCATTTTGCAGAACTTATCAAAAGTCTCATCTTTGACTATTTCTATAAACATCTCCTGTTCAGCTCACCCCTCAAACTCTCTTGCTTTAACTGCAGTTGTAATTATGCAAGATCAACCCAATGTGCAAATTAAATAAGTTTGCTGGTTCCCATTAATCCCTGTTAATAAGCAGTTAAACAAATAAAAGGTAAACAGTAAGTTAATGTGCTTTACATTGACTTTCTTCCCAGAAGGATTCTGGGAATATGAGCTAAAGTTAGAATCTACTCTATCATACCAGAGCATAATTAGTGCATAAGCCACCTCTAACACTCAACAACTTGCACTTACATAGTATCTTTAATGTAAATGTTCCAGTGCATCTCACAAAGGACAAACATCAAGCACCAATTTTGGGGGAGATAGACAAATGCACAATGAGAGAGGTTTTTTCTAAAGTAGGGGAGGAAAGTAACAAGGCAGAGGGGGTTTAGGGAGGGAGTCTCAGACAGTAAGGCTGAAATGGCTTAAGACATGGAGCAAATTATATCTAACGTGGATTTAACAGCAATTTTCCACTTCTAATGATAAACATTCTGTCATCTGCTCCAAACATTTTATTTTTATTTTGTTGCTTGACCAACATTACGATCCAGAATCGACCCTCACAGTCCTGTACAGAATAAAGTAGATGGAATACAATGCAAAATGCATTGCATAAATGGAATTTACAGCCAGAATTGTGGGAACACAATGCAGGAAATGCGAATCACTAATATTCTGAAAATTGAGCCCAAAATGCTTTTTCTAACTCTGTATTCTTGTGATTTATAATCAATATTATTCTGCATTTAAAGTTTTATAATGCTAGAGGTTGAGTATACTCTACATGTGACATGCTTGTTTGTTGTTTTATCACGACTTTCACAAGGAGAAAAAAATTAGCTGAAAGTGTCACAAAAAATTCAGAATTTTGCGAACACGGTAGGATTCTGAAACTGGAATGGAGAATATCATATCAAACTGGAAGCAGAAGGAATTGGCAGGTTGTCTTTCTGAACAATACCATTGAGAACAAACCATGACACTAACCAGAGAAGCATAGTGTTGCTCACATTCCAAACTTAAATGAGGTGAACTGACTAAGGGGGAGAAATTCGGGCAGTAACTTTTTAAATATTGAAAATCTAGCGCCGTGCACAAAGGATTCTGAAGTTCATCTAAATTGGGCTTTAGCGGCCCAGGAAGGAAGGGGGTGGTAAATCAAGTGCTAATAACCTCAGTAGGGTGCTAAAGCGGCGCTACCATCAGAGCACTACCAAATTTTATTCAGCAATCAGCAATCATCCTTCAATCCTTTACACTGGCTCATTCCAGCTCTTAAATGGGAGATTGTATCAATGTGCAGCTACTCATTTTCAGCATTCCTGGAACTGAATTTGACCTGAGAGCAAGTGAAACACCTCATGACTATGACTGCTCTGAATCCAAATCCAAGGGATAGAGCTTGTCGGTTCACTGACATCGCATTCGAGGCATTGGTGGTGGCAGTAGAGCAAAGGAGGGCAGTGCTGTTCCTGGCCAGTGGAAGGAGGCCATTTCCCCAGGTCTTCAGGGCGATGTAGAGGGAAGTGGCACAGGAGGTCTCATAAGAACATAAGAACATAAGAAAATAAGAAATAGGAGCAGGAGTAGGCAATTTGGCCCCTCAAACCTGCTCCGCCATTTAATAAGATCATGGCTGATCTGATCATGGACTCAGCTCCACTTCTCTGCCCACTCCCCATAACCCTTTATTCCCTTATCGCTCAAAAAACTGTCTATCTCTGCTTTAAATATATTCAATGACCCAGCCTCCACAGCTCTCTGGGGAAGAGAATTCCATAGATTTACAACACTCTGAGAGAAGAAATTTCTCCTAATCTCAGTTTTAAATGGGCGGCCCTTTATTCTGAGACTATGTCCCCTAGTTTTAGTTTCATCTATGAGTGGAAATATCATCTCTGCATCCACCTTGTCGAGCCCCCTCATTATCTTATATGTTTCGATAAGATCACCTCTCATTCTTCTGAACTCCAATGAGTATAGGCCCAATCTACTCAACCTAGCTTCATAAGTCAATCCCCCCATCTGTGAAATCAACCTACTGAGCCTTCTCTGAACAGCCTCCAATGCAAGTATATCCTTCCTTAAATACGAAGATCAAAACTGTACACAGGATTCTAGGTGTGGCCTCACCAACACCCCATACAGTTGCAGCAGGACTTCTCTGCTTTTATACTCCATCCCACTTGCAATAAAGGCCAACATTCCATTTGCCTTCCTGATTACTTGCTGTACCTGCATACTAACTTTTGTGTTTCATGCACAAGGACCCCCAGGTCCTTCTGTACTGCAGAACTTTGTAATTTTTCTCCATTTAAATTATAATTTGCTTTTCTATTTTTTCTGCAAAAGTGGATAACCTCACATTTCCCACATTATACTCCATCTGCCAAATTTTTGCCCACTCACTTAGCCTGTCTAAATCCCTTTGCAGACTTTGTGTGTCCTTCCCTCAATTTGCTTTCCACCCATCTTTGTATCATCAGCAAACTTGGCTACATTACACTTGGTCCCTTCATCCAAGTCATTAATATAGATTGTAAAGAGTTGAGGCCCCAGCACCGATCTCTGTGGCAACCCACTAGTTACTGTTTGCCAACCGGAAAATTACCCATTTATACCAACTCTGCTTTCTGTTAGTTAGCCAATCCACTATCCATGCTAATATATTACCCCAACTCTGTGAGCTTTTATCTTGTGCAGTAACCTTTTATGTGGTACCTTATCGAATGCCTTCTGAAAATTCAAATACACCACATCCTTATCCACCCTGCTCATTACATCCTCAAAGAACTCTAGCAAATTTGTCAAACATGATTTCCCTTTCATAAAACCATGCTGACTATGCTTTTCCAAATGTCCCACTACTGCTTCCTTAATAATGCACTCCAGCATTTTCTCAATGACAGATGTTAGGCTAACTGGTCTTTCTGTCTGCCTCCTTTTTTAAATAGGGGCGTTACATTTGTGATTTTCCAATCCGCTGGGACTGTCCCAGAATCCAGGAAATTTTGGTAGATTACAACCAATGCACCCCCTATCTCTGCTGCGACTTCTTTTAAGACCCTAGGATGCAAGCCATCAGGTCCAGGGGACCTTTCTGCCTTTAGTCCCATTGGGACCAAGTTTCCCCCCAGGGCTAGAACGGTGCATCTCCGTGTGGTGCGCTGACTTTTTAGAACAGAAACGGCGCCTATTATTTGCCTTGGTATTCTCTCCTCCGCTCGAGTGTGCGCACATATGCAGTGGCTCCTCGCCCCCGAGACTGCGTGGGAGGGGCTCGAAGCACGCCGCCCCTAGCCCTGACCGAATAGGCTCACCGGGGCGGCGAAGATCGGACTCGGGCCTCCCTCCCTCCTGTTCAGCTCCCGCTGCCCCCCATCCTCTCGTTCAGCTCCCACTCCCCCCGGTCCTTCCCTCCCCTTCAGCTCCCACTCCCCCCCTTCCTCCTGCCCTCCCATTCAGCTATTCCCCCTCCTCACCCCTCCCCCTCCCCCCTTCCACGTCCTCGGCGGGGCACGCCCGCCTGGCACCTTGCTGGGGGCGGGCACCGCCCGAAATCTTCGGCGGCCCGGCTTTTCCGTCCTAGGTGGGGCCCGCTCGTCGGGCATCTTGCTGGGGGTGGGCCCCGCCCGAAGTCTTCGGCCCGGCTTCCTCTCGTCGGCGGGGCCCGTTCAGCCTCCCTCTCTCCTCTCCCCCGCTCTCCTCTCCCCCCTCTCTTCTCCCCCCCTCTTCTCTCCCCCCTCTTCCTCTTCTCCCCCTCCTCTCCCCCTCCTCTCCTCCCCCCTCCCTCTCCCTCCCTCCCTCCTCTCCCCCTCCTCTCCCCTCTTCTCCCCTCCTCAACTCCCCCCTCCCTCTCCCTCCCTCCCTCCTCGCCCCCTCCTCTCCCCTCCCCTCCCTCCCCCCTTCTCTTCCCTCTCCCCCCTCCCTCCCTCCTTCCTCTCCTGTCCCCTCCCTCCTCTTCCCCCTCCTCTCCCCCTTCCTCTCCCTCCCTCTCCCTCCCTCCCCCTCCTCTCCCTCCCCCTCCCTCCCCCTCCTCCCTCCTCCCCCCACCCTCCCCCTCCTCTCCCCATCCTTCCTCCCCCCACTCCCCCCGTCCCCCCTCCCTCCCCACCCCTTGCTGCCAGAAACACAGAGAGACAGTAACAAAGACAGAGAGAGAGACACTGACTGAGACACAGAGAGAGAGACACACTGGGGGGGCCCCATCCCAGCACACTGTTGGAGGGCTCCCGGTGCTGCAGTAAGTAAGTAGAAACTTATTTTTTTATTTATTGATTTTTTTAAATTATTTTTTTAACTTTTAATTTTTTAATTTTTTTTGATTGATTTATTGGTTGATTTATTGATTTATTTATCATTTATTATTGATGATCGCTCTTTATTTGTAAAAGTGAAGTGTTTGATGTTTGTAATCTTCCCTGCTATCTCTCGTTCCGTATGCTTGATTTATCAGTGTAGGCATAGTTCTGAGCATGCAAAAATCTACTCTTACTCCATTCTAAGTATGTTTGGAGTAAGTTTTCGCTGCCTAAACTTGCAAAACAGGCATAAGTGGTTGGATACGCCCTCTTTTGAAAAAAAAATCTGTTCTAAAATGGAACTATTCTAACTTATTAGAACTGGAGCAAACTAAATGCCGAGAATTGCAATTTCTAAGATGCTCCATTCTAAACTAGTTGCTCCAAAAAAATAGGAGCAACTCAGGCCGAAACTTGAGCCCATTAATATTTTACCGAGTACTACTTCTTTAGTGATAGTAATTGCATTAGGTTCCTCCCTGCCTATAGCCCCTTGATTATCCACTATTGCGATGCTTTGAGTGTCTTCTACCATGAAGACCAATACAAAATATTTGTTCAAAGCCTCTGCCATTTCCCTGTTCTCCATTCTTAATTCCCCAGTCTCATCCTCTAAGGTGACCATCATTTACTTTAACCACGCTTTTCCTTTTTATGCATCTGTAGAAACTGTTACTATCTATTTTTATATTTCATGCTAGTTTACTTTCATATCTTTCCTCTCTTTATTATTTTTTTAGTCATTCTTTGCTGACTTTTTAAAGTTTCCCAATCCTCTGGCCTCCCACTAGTCTTGGCCACTTTGTATGCCCTTGTTTTCAATTTGATCCTTTATTTCCCTAGTTAGCCACGGATGATTATCCCTTCTCATTGGAATATATATTTGTTGAGAGTTATGAAATATCTTTTTAAATGTCTGCCACTGCTCATCAACTGACCCACACTTTAATTGATTTTCCCAGTCCACTTTCGTCAACTCTGCCTTCATACCTTTGTAGTCTCCATTATTTAAGCTTAAGGCACTGGTTTGAGATCCAACTTTCTCGCCCTCCAACTGAATTTGAAATTCAACCATGCTATTGTCACTCATTCCTAGAGGTCACGGCCAGTAGTGTCGTGGAATGTAGCCTGACAGAATGCCATAAAAAAATTCAACGACTTCAGTCAGATGGTCAAGGTGAGTACATGCTTCAACAGGTCCTACATACCAGCCTCTGAAATGCTGTCTGTGTACACTGCGCAAAGCACCACTCACCGACCAAATATCTGCACCTACTCAAACTCAGAGCCACATCTCACGCCTTGCCTATGTTCACAGCTATTCAACTTTGGCAGGCATATCTCCCAGACACATAGCTGGACTCTGACTCACATACATTCCGTTCTTTTGCAGGCCAAGATGGCCCACAATTGGAGGGAGCAGCAGAGGACAGGTGGGAGTGAATCTCAGCTGCAGTAGCTCTCAGACCTGGAGGAGCGAGTGCTGGGACCTCGTTGGGGGCAACAACAGTATCTTCATCCCCTCTCCTTTTCTCATCCCACTTCCCCCTCACACCAGAAGGCTTTATCACATTCTAACTTCTGATACTCTCTGCCTTCTTTGCTCTACTCCTGTCCTGCCCCTGACCTCACCTTAATGCAAGTTTGTGTGTTGTGTATTTAACCCTTTGTAACTTGCATTACGCCTGACCACCGGAGGGCCCACCTGTTGAGAGTCCCAAGGGAACCCAGCCATCCCATGGGAGCACAGTATATAAGCAGAGCACCCAAGAGGTACCTGCACTCTGGAACCTTAATAAAGGAGCTAAGGTCACACATGCTCATTACAGACAGTTCTCAGTCTCACCATTTATTATTAGTACAACAATTGGCAATGAGGTAACGAACAACCGCGCGAAAATGCAAAGAACAGTCGGCATCCTGGAGAAGTTCTCAGAAGGGAACGATTGGGAGGCCTTCATGGAGAGACTCGATCAATACATGGTGGCCAATGAGCTGGAAGGGGACGAGAACACCACCAAACAAAGGGCGGTCCTCCTAACTTTCTGTGGGGCAACAACCTATGGCCTCATGAAGAATCTCCTGGCAAAGTCAACAGAGAAATCCTACGAAGAATTGTGTACGCTGGCCCGGGAGCACCTAAATCCTAAGGAGAGCGTTTTGATGGCGAGATATCGGTTCTACACGTGTCAATGATCGGAGGGCCAAGAAGTGGCGAGCTACGTCACCGAACTAAGGTGCCTCGCAGGACATTGTGAGTTTGAGGGATTCCGAGAACAAATGCTCAGAGACTTTTTTGTACTGGGCATCAGACATGAGAACATCCTTCGCAAACTGTTGACTGTAGAAACTCCAAATCTGAGTAAAGCCATAACGATAGCTCAGACATTTATGTCCACCAGCGACAACACCAAGCAGATTTCGCAGAACAAAGAAGTTTCGGCCAGTACTGTGCAAAAAGTAACGTCGGTTTTGAACAGAAATGTACATGGCAGAACATACACGCCGGCTGCTGTGGCCCGACCTCAATTGACCCAGAGCCCACCATCATCTGTTAATGCGGAGCAGTTAACACCCTGCTGGTGCTGTGGAGGTGATCATTAGCCCCATCAATGCCGCTTTAAGCACTATGCGTGCAATGGTTGCAGAACAATGGGACACCTCCAACAAATGTGCAGGCGAGCTGCAAACCTTGCAAACCACCACATTGCAGAGGAAGATTGATCCACAGTAGATCAGACTGAGTTGGAAACTTGTACGGAGGAGGCAGAAGTGTACGGGGTACACACATTCACGACGAAATGCCCACCAATAATGTTGAAAGTTGAACTGAACAGCATTCCAGTACCTATGGAGCTGGACACAGGGGCAAGTCAGTCCATAATGAGTAAAAAGACCTTCGACAGGCTGTGGGGAAAGAAGGCACACAGGCCCAAGCTCAGCCCCATTCACACTAAACTAAGGACTTACACCAAGGAACTAATCCCTGGAATTGGCAGTGCAGAAGTCAAAGTCTTCTATGATGGAGCAGTACACAAACTCTCGCTGTGGATTGTGCCAGGGGATGGCGCCACGTTGTTTGGCAGAAGCTGGCTGGGGAAAATCCGCTGGAACTGGGGCGACATCCGAGCACTTTCGTCCGTCGACGATGCCTCATGTACCCAGGTTCTAAGCAAGTTCCCATCGTTATTTGAACCAGGCATTGGAAGCTTCTCGGGGGCGAAAGTGCAGATCCATTTGGTTCCCGTTACACGACCCATCCACCACAAGGCTCGGGCGGTACCGTACATGATGCGTGAAAAAGTGGAAATTGAGCTGGACAGGCTGCAACATGAAGGCATCATCTCGCCGAAGGAACTCAATGGCTGGGCCAGTCCAATTGTCCCGGTACTCAAGGAGGATGGTACGGTTAGAATTTGCGAAGAATATAAAGAAACGATTAACTGTTTTTCGCTGCAGGACTAGTACCCACTACCCAAGGCAGACAACCTATTTGCGACCCTGGCTGGAGGGAAGACGTTCACCAAGCTGGACCTGACCTCAGCCTACATGACGCAGGAGCTGGAGGAGTCTTCGAAAGGCCTCACCTGCATCAACATGCACAAAGGTCTGTTTATCTACAACCGGTGCCCGTTCGGGATTTGGTCGGCTGCGGCAATCTTCCAGCAGAACATGGAGAGCCTGCTAAAGTCGGTTCCTTGCACAGTGGTATTCTGGGACGACATATTGGTTACAGGTCGGGATACCATTGAGCACTTCAAGGTATCTGGAGGAAGTTGTTAGTCGGTTGGATCGCGTGGGGCTCAGGTTGAAATGCTCAAAGTGTGTTTTCCTGACACAGGACGTCGAATTCTTAGGAAGGAGAATCGCAGCAAATGGCATCAGACCCACCGACACCAAGACAGAGGCTATCAAGAACGCACCGTGATCACAGAACGTGATGAAGCTGCGGTCGTTCCTGGGACTCCTTAACTATTTCGGTAATTTCCTACCTGGGTTAAGCACCCTGCTAGAACCCCTACCTGAACTACTGTGCAAGGGAGACGACTGGGTATGGGGGAATTCACAAGAGTCTGCTTTTAAGAAAGCCAGAAATTTATTGTGTTACAACAAACTGCTTGCCCTGTATAATCCATGTAAAAGATTAGTCTTAGCTTGCAATGCATCGTCATATGGGGTCGGGTGTGTGTTACAACAGGCTAATGATTCGGAGATTTTGCAACTGGTTGCGTATGCATCCAGGAGTTTGTCCAAGGCCGAAAGGGCCTACAGAATGGTTGAAAAAAATGCTCTGGCGTGCGGCTACAGAGTTAAAAAAAATGCACCAGTACTTATTTGGCCTCAAGTTCGAGCTTGAAACTGACCACAAGCCACTCATATCACGTTCTCTGAGAGCAAAGGGATTAACACCAATGCCTCTGCCCGCATCCAAAGATGGGCGCTCACGCTGTTGGTATACAACTATGTAATCCGCCACAGACCGGGTACAGAGAATTGCACAGGTGCTCTCAGTCGGCTACCAATGCCCACCACCAGGGTGGAAATGGCACAGCCAGCAGACTTGCTCATGGTCATGGAGGCATTTGAGAACGAGAAGTTCCCTGTTACGGCCCGCCAGATCAGCACCTGGACCAGCCAGGATCCTTTACTGTCCTTGGTAAAAAACTGTGTCCCCCATGGGAGCTGGTCCAGTGTTCCAGTGGAGATGCAGGAAGCGATTAAGCCGTTCCACAGGCGCAAAGACGAGTTGTCCCTGCAGGCGGACTGTCTTTTTTGGGGCAATCGCGTGGTCTTGCCCGAAAAAGGCAGAGACACATTTATTTGCAAACTGGACAACACCCACCCAGGCATCGTAAAGATGAAAACCATAGCCAGATCTCATGTGTGGTGGCCTGGCATCGACTCAAATTTAGAGTCATGCAAGCATCAGTGCAACACTTGCTCTCAGTTGTGCAATGCACCCAGAGAGGCACTGCTAAGTTTATGGTCGTGGCCATCCAAACCGTGGTCACGGATCCATGTAGACGATGCAGGCCCATTTCTAGGCAAAATGTTTTTGGTTGTCGTGGACGCTTACTCAAAATGGATTGAATGTGCAATAATGTCTGTAAGCACATCCACGGCCACCATTGAAAGCCTACGAGCCATGTTTGCCACGCACGGCTTGCCTGATGACTGAGTCAGCGACAATGGGCCGTGCTTCACCAGTGCTGAATTCAAGGAATTCATGACCCGCAACGGGATCAAACATGTCACATCTGTCCCGTTCAAGCCTGCATCCAATGGCCAGGCAGAACGGGCAGTTCAGACCATCAAGCAAAGCTTAAAACGTGTGTCGGAAGGCTTCCTGCAGACCCGGTTGTCCCGAGTGCTGTTCAGCTACCGCACCAGACCCCACTCACTCACCGGGGTTCCCCCAGCTGAGCTGCTCATGAAAAGGGCACTTAAAACAAGGCTCTCTCATGTCCACCCTGATCTCCATGATCACGTGGAGGGCAAGCGGCATCAACAAAGTGTGTACCATGACCGCGCAAATTTGTCACGCGATATTGAGATCAATGATCCTGTGTTTGTGCTCAATTATGGACATGGCCCCAAATGGCTCACTGGCACAGTCACAGCTAAAGAGGGGCGTAGGGTGTTTCAGGTAAAACTGACCAATGGACAAACGCACAGAAAACATTTGGACCAAATCAAATTGCTGTTCACCAACAGCTACGAACAACCCGAAGAAGACACCAATGACTTTGACCCTCCAACACACACACAAGTGGCAACTGACATCACAGTTGATCATGAAACCGAACTCATCATCCCCAGCAGCCGACAAGGCTGGCTGCCCAACAGCCCAGTGAAGAACTGGCCAACCCACCCACACCAGCATTTATACCAAGACGATCGACAAGGGATCACAAAACCCCAGATCATCTCACCTTGGAAATAAGTGTACTGTTGACTTCATGGCGGAGTGACAATTGTTGTACTAATAATAAATGTTGAGACTGAGTACTGTGTGTAATGAGCAAGTGTGACCTTAGCTCCTTTACTAAGATTCCAGAGTGCAGGTATCTCTTTGGTGCTCTGCTTATATAATGTGCTCCCAAGGAGTGCTGGGATCCCTTGGGACTCCAACAGGTGGGCCCTCTGGTGGTCAGGTGTAATGCATGTTACAAAGGGTTAAATACATAACATTGTGCAGTTATGTTTTCAGATAGTCAGCCAACAGATGACCAGCCTGTCTCTGAGCTCCCCAATGAGAATGATGAAGGAGAAGAGGAGGAGGACCCCAGCACCGCATCACTGCATCTCTCACCTACAGGCACGACCTCAGAGACTGGAACTACGTGATCGTTAGAGGCAAGCTTAGTAGAGGGGTCTGCACTGGGTGATGCACCAGGGATGAGCGGGCTGCAGCAAGGCCAAGGGGAAAGTGTAGCTCGGCGGCCAGCTCCCCGGAGGGAGATTTCGCGAATGAGTTCTGCTGCACAGAACTCAGATGAGTACCTCGATGGGGAGGCATTCTGTTGTGTATAAAATAACTGTTAGACTGAGTACTGTTTCACTCCAAGAGGTATGATCTTGGCTCTGCTTTATTAAGGCCCAAAGTGACTCATATACAAAATAGCTGGCCTTTTATACTTGGGCTGCACACACATGAGTGCAGCCCACTAGCCTCCAACAGTGACGCCATCTAGTGGCTAGTGATCCCAAAAGTACATACATGACAATACCGCCCTCTGCGATATTAACACATTGAGACAGTCCGGTGTTTTACGCTCCCGGGTTGACTGTTCAACTCCAGCCTTGGGTGAGTGTTCAGAGTCTATTGTGACTGGTGGCTGGGTGGCTGACCTGGTGGGAGTGGCCATGTCAAGGATTGAAAGTCCATTTTCATTGAACATGTCAATGATTGAAAGTCCCGATTCACTGATGACCACTGAGTCCTCTGATGACTGGGGGTAGGTTGGTTGGTTGTCGATTGTCTCTTCCTCTGACTGTTCCGGTTCGTCTGTGTGCTGCAGCTTTGTCTGATCCATATGTTTCCTGCATGTTTGCCCATTTTTGAGCTTGATAATAAATACTCTGTTGGTTTCCTTGGCCATGATAGTACCAGCAATCCACTTGGGCCCCTGACCATAATTCAGAACATATACAGGATCATTTACAGAAATATCGCGTGGCACAGCTGCGCGATCATGATACCCTTGCTGACTTTGTCTTCTATATTCAACATGATTATTCAAGTCAGGGTGTACAAGAGATAGCTTGGTCTTTAGACCTTTCTTCTTCATTAGTTCAGCAGGCAAGACCCTGGTAAGTGTGTGTGGTCTTGTCCTGTAACTAAGCAGTATGCATGACAGGTGGGTCTGCAGTGACCCTTGGGTTACTCGCTTCATACTCTGCTTTATGATTTTGACAGCACGTTCTGCTTGCCCATTGGATGCAGGTTTGAATGGTACTGACCTTACATGTTGATACCATTGAGTTTCATGAACTCTTGAAACTCCTGACTGGTGAAGCACGATCCGTTGTCGCTAACAACGATGTCAGGCAGACCATGTCTCGCGAACATGACACTGAGATTCTCAATGGTAGCCGTGGATGTGCTGGATGACATGATTATACACTCTGTCCACTTTGAATATGCATCCACCACAACTAAAAACATCTTTCCCTGAAAAGTACCTGCAAAGTCTATGTGGATCCTGGACCATGGTTTGGACGGCCACGACCACAGACTCAGCAGCGATTCCGCTGGTGCTTTGCTGAGCTGCAAGCAAATGTTGCACTGATGCACACATGATTCCAGCTCAGAGTCAGTTCCCGGCCACCATACATGAGACCAAGCGAAGGCTTTCATCATTACAATGCCGTGAAGTACATATATGACACGTTCACAACAAGGGTGATGGCTTTGCACTCAGAGATGATACTTGCAATGGCAATGGTGCCCAAGAGCCTCTCGGCAATGACGTAGGAGTCTGCCTCCAGCATTGCACAGAGCTCTTCACACACCATGGAGCCCATCATTTCCACTCTGCAGATGATGGTGGATTCCCAGAGAGACCGTGGGGACCCAGACCTCATGTCATGAATGATGTGGCAGCTTCCATTGCAGCACAGGCAGAAGCAACGCAACATCTTAAGCTGTGATCAGAGAATGGTTGCTGGCATTGGAGCTCAGACTGCTCTCATGTAGTCTCATCTGCATGCCATGCGTGCGTTGACTACTGCCATCGTCGCTGGGTCAACCACAGTCGGCCAGGGATCTCACGGTGTCACAGCAGGCCACCAATCTGTGCTCCAGCATATTGATAGAGATGCTAAATGCTGCCTCGGGGGAGTGGCAGTGCGTCTGTGGAGCTGGAACCTGCTGTCCTCTCTCAGGATGACAGAATTCCTGGTCTCATCACTGCCACTCCGCCATTGCACTTGTCGCTACCTGTCATTCAGCCAGCCCAGACTGTAGCCGCCCAACTGCACCGCAAGTCTACTGCCGGGCCTTCCAGACCCAAAGCTGGTTGAGGGCAAAGCCATATGTAGTCTCTGGCCTTGACATTCAGCAGCCTTCCATCAATCCTGCTGCAGCCACTGGGGAGACACTATGTAGGAGCAGTAGAATCGGTGAAGGCAGTATTAAGAAGGGATAAAAGGTTTTTCACAAGGGTGAATAGTAAATGTAGTTGTTGTTTATATATGTGGTTAATGTTATCGGGTAAAATTTTAATTGGAATTTTGCACATTTGGTTTTGTCTCTCATTTCAGTTTTGGGGCTCTACTATGGAATGAGAAATTGATGTAAAGACAGGGATGTGCAGAGCAACTGGGAAGTGCCCTGGAATTCATTGGAACTGAAGTTCAATGAGGCGGTCACGGACCACCCTTGCAGAAAGATGATTGAGTGCCTGCCTCCTCCATTGCTGCTGATCCTGCTCCTCTTCCTCCTCATTGTCCTCATCCTCCTCCTCCTCCTCCTCTTGAAGTGGCGAAGCTATGCCTGATGGTAATGGCTGTGCCCTCATGATGGCCAAGTTGTGCAGCATGCAGCAGACGACGACGAATAGGGTCACCCACTCGGCCGAGTACTGGAGGACTCCTCCCGAGTGGTCAAGACAGCAGAACCGTTGCTTGAGCACTCCGATGGTCTGCTCAATGATGTTCCTGGTGGCAGCATGGCTCTCATTATATGAGAGCTGGGTAGGAGTGTTGGGGTTGCGGAGGGGAATCATGAGCCAGATGGAGAGCGGATAGCCGTTGTCTCCGAGCAGCCAGCCGCGAGCTTGATGTGGTGGCTGAAAGAGAGCTGGCACACCAGTCTGGCACAGGATGAAGACATTGTGGCTACTGCCAGGATAGCGGTCATTGATGGTGAGAATTCGTTGTGTGTAATCGCATGCCAACTGCACATTAAGTGAGTGGTAGCCTTTGCAGTTACGGAATACCGCAAGATTGTTATGGGGTGCCTGCAAAGCGACATGGCCCGCTATCTTGGCAAAACCACATGCATGCTCATGCTGCTTCACTCTGGTGATGAGGAAGGAAATGTAGTCCCTCCCACTTCTGTGGAGAGCATCTGTGACCTCATGGATCCACTGGTATAGAAATTGAGTGAGCTGGTGACCCTGACTGCCACTGAGAGAGCCACCTGAGGCTTAATGTCTGGTTGTGGGAGGAGGCAGAACTCTGTGACCACGTTCTTGCTGAAGTGTAGCATTCTAACACACTGTTCCTCAGTGAAATTGATGTAGGAGTACTGCTGCTGGTGTACCCTGGGAGGGTAAGGCCTCCTGTTGAGAGCCCTGTTGGCCCTCTTTCTCTGTGCCTCAGTTGCCTCCAACCGTGATGCTGGAGTGCGAGGTCCAGTGCCATCACAGCCCCCATGAAATGATATCAATGTTGGAGATTCAAATCTTCCCTCAATGGAAGTCATGAATCTTTATGAGCCACAACATTCCTTCAACTGCAAATCGCTCAAATTCGTCAAAACACCTGTCTGTGAAGCTGGAAAGAAACATTATTGGCCGACTAAAAGTAAGCTCATGCTGGCGCCTTTAAATAGCACTCTTCCAGCCGACCTCCGACTGAAACCTGACTGCTGAAGCTGGCGTTGTCAGCGCCTGGCGCAAAACAAATAGGCGAGAGCCAATTTTTATTCTGGGGTGCTACCAGGGCGCTGTGCATGGTGATGATGTCAGCATCGCTGAGTGTAATGTATTACCGTCACCGAAAAACCCATGCAGAATTTAGCAGGAGGCGCTGTTCTCACTGCGCCAGGTCGCAAACTCATTTGCACCTAGTGTCGAACGGGCCGCCATCGTGCAGCCCAGCACTTCTTTTAGGTGCCGGGCTACTGGCTTGGTCTAACGCAACCCTTGTGCCTCGTGGCCTAGTGGAGGTCACCAAAGGGCCATACAGAGTGCGCAGCTCCCCTCCCCTTTAATGAAAGGGGAGGAATGTTGGAGCACATCAGTGCTGCATGGGGCATCCACGTAGTGCTGGCCTGCTCCACACGGCACTGTACGCAGCATCAAGCTACAGCCCTGGGAGCACCCCTCAAAGGAAGTGGAGCACCGGAGACTGTGCTATGCTTCCTTTGAGGGGCATACGGCCCAATTCCACGTGGGGAGCAGGACTTCCAGGCAGGGCGGTAAAAGTTCCGGCCCCGGAAGGTTACCGCCCCCAATCGGGGCGAGGGACAATTTTGCCACCAAAGTTTCATGAAGCAGGCCCACACTACTATCAAGGGGCTGATTTTCATCAAGGCCTCCGCCCACCCAACTGCCACCCAAAGATGGTCGCCGAGGTACCGGACGGTACTTTGGGCGGGATATTCATCGGCGAGGTCCTTCTACGGCCGACGGGCGGCAAATGGACGACGTACGGTGCCAATCTGGATGGCAGCATGCGGGAGCTCTCATTCTCGGTGGCAGAGACGCTTGCTGCCCAAGTGCCGCCGAGGATGGAGTCAGGCCCACGGAGGGTCGAAGACCTGAAAAAAAAATCAGCGGAAAAAAATGTTAAAACTATTGGAAAACCTTCAGGGAACTCCATCCAGGTAAGTCGCTGTGGGTTTTAAAAAAAATGTTCACTAACCTTTTTTTCAGATTCTTCATACTTACCGTCGGGGCAGACTAACCTCCTTGCAGCAGTTCTGCTGCCGACTCCCACCCGCGTCACTATGGGAGCTCGGCGGACGGGAGGTCAGTTGTGCCACTCGGCTGTCCGCTGATGTCAGCGGCCGGTTCCCCGTGCCTCTCCCCTCCCGCCCACGCTAGGCCACCTCCAAAGTGGCACTGGGCGGATCTGCAAGAAGAATGTCAGCGGCAGTGGGCAGCAATCGGCGGCAGCGGGCAGTGAGTTGATGAATTTTGGCCCCATAGTCTTTCCAATTAATTGGAGAATATAATGTTTCTCTGCTATCAACAGAGAAAATGAAGGGGGTCAAGATTAAATCTGGATTCATTTCTGAACGAGTGAATAAGGAAACAGATAGCTTATTACCTATCCATTTAGGCAACATTTACAACAAAAAACACCGACCCTTTTTCAGTGTGAAAACTATCTTTTCAAATAGTTTAAATCAGAAAAAAGCTCTAAGTTGTTACACCTCATTTACAATTCGTACTTCTTGCTCCAAGGTTTGCCTATTGTGCTTTCCCTACATTTTTTTTAATTTGTTCATGGGCGTCGCTGGCAAGGCCAGCATTTATTGCCCATCAATAATTGCCCTTGAGAAGATGGTTGTGAGACGTCTTCTTGAACTGCTGCAGTCCGTGTGGTGAAGGTACTCCCACAGTGCTGTTAGAGAGTGAGTTCCAGGGTTTTGACCCAACGACAAATAAAGGAACAATGATATACTTCCAAGTGAGGATGGTGTGTGACTTAGAGGGTGCTATGTATGAAAAATGAGTCAGACTGAATACTGAGCTCAAAGTAAAGTGTAACCTTAGTCTTTTATTGCAGGTCTCCAGAGTGCCTCTCCAACCTGTGAGGCTTCCTTAAATACCTGTGCTCCCAAGAGATTATGGGATCCCTTGGGACTCCAGTGGACGAGCCCTCTGGTGGCTGTACAGAGTATATACAAGTTTTCATATATAACAACACACCCCCCAAAGTCAACAGTGTAACTATTTACAAGGTGAGTCGATCTGGGGCCCTTCTTGTCCTGGTAGATCGTCTCGGGACAAATGCTGGTATTGGTGAATCGTCAGTTGGGCCCTCACTGGGCTGCTGTGCAGCTGGCCTTGCTGGGCTGCCTGGTGTGATGAGTCCTGCTGGGCTGCTGCGGGTGATGGGTTCTGCTTTGTGGTCAACCGTTGTGTCAGTTGCCACTGGTGTGTATGTTGGGGGGGTCAAAGAAGTTAGGGTCCAAAGTGGGTTGCTCAGGATAGTCCATGAATCTGAGTTTGATTTGGTCCAAGTGTTTCCGGTGAATAAGTCCATTTGAAAGTTTGATCCAAAACACTCTGCTCCCTTCTTTGGTCAAAACAGTGCAGGGAAGCCGCTTGGGACCTTGTCCATAATTCAATAAAAATACAGAATCATTGACTTCAAACTCACGTGACACATTTGCTCTATCATTGTATGCACTTTGTTGAAGCCGCCTGCTCTCTACCTGTTCATGTAGATAAGAGTGAATTAACGAGGGCCTTGTCTTAAGTGCTCTTTTCATGAGCAGTTCAGTAGGTGGGATCCCAGTGAGCGAGTGAGGTCTCGTGCGGTAGCTAAGCAGGACTCGGGATAGGCGAGTCTGCAGTGAGTCTTCCGTTACCCTCTTCAAACCCTGCTTGATGGTTTGCACTGCTCTCTCTGCCTGACTATTGGATGCTGGTTTGAATGGGGCAGATGTGACATGGTTGATCCCGTTACGGGTCATGAATTCTTTGAACCCGGCAGTGGTAAAACATGGCCCGTTGTCGCTCACCAGGACATCGGGTAGCCCATGAGTGGCAAACATGGCCCACAGGTTTTCAGTGGTGGCAGCGGACGTGCTTGCCGACATTATCTCACATTCAATCCATTTGGAGTATGCATCTACAACCACAAGGAACATTTTACCCAAGAATGGGCCTGCATAGTCGACATGGACCCTAGACCACGGTTTGGAGGGTCAAGACCATAAACTTAGTGGCGCCTCCCTGGGTGCATTACTTAACTGCGAGCATGTGTTACATCTGTGAATGCAGGACTCTAATTCCGCATCAATACCGGGCCACCACACGTGGGATCTGGCTATCGCTTTCAAAATTATGATGCCTGAGTGGGCGCTGTGGAGGTCATTGATGAAGGAGTCTCTACCCTTCTTGGGAACCACTACCCGATTTCCCCACAGAAGACAGTCTGCCTGTTTAGACATTTCATCTTTGTGCCACTGGAACGGCTTTATCTCTTCCTGGGACACTGGACCAGCTCCCGTGAAGCACACAGTTTTAGACTAGGGACAGTAAGGGGCCCTGGCTCGTCCAGGTTCTAATCTGTCGAGCTGTGATGGATGATTGCTCACTCTCAAATGCTTCCATAACCATGACTAAATCTGCGGCTGCGCCATTTCCACCCCTGTGGTGGGCAATAGCAGCCTACTGAGAGCATCGGCACAGTTTTCTGTGCCTGGCCTGTGGCGGATGGCGTAGTTGTATGCGGACAACCTGAGCGCTCATCTCTGGATGCGGGCCGATGCGTTGGTATTTATCCCCTTACTCTCGGAAAACAGGGGTATCAGTGGCTTATGGTCAGTTTCCAATTCTAATTTTAGCCTGAACAGGTCTTGATGTATTTTCTTTACCCCATAGACACATGTTAACACTTCTTTTTCAATCATGCTGTAGGCTCTCTCAGCCTTATACAGACTTCTGGACGCATACGCAACCAGTTGCAATTTCCCCAAATTATTAGCTTGGTGCAATACATACCTGACACAATATGACGACGCATCACATGCTAGTACCAAACGCTTACATGGATCATACAACACAAGCAATTTGTTTGAGTATAACAATTTTCTAGCTTTTACAAATGCATTTTCTTGGCTTTTGCCCCATACCCATTCGTCTCCTTTACGTAGTAAGGCATGCAGTGGTTCTAGCAGTGTGCTGAGACAAGGTAAGAAGTTACCAAAGTAGTTCAAGAGTCCTAGAAACGACCGCAGCTCCGTCACGTTCTGTGGCCTCTGTGCGTTCTCGATTGCCTCAGTCTTTCAATCGGTGGACCTGATGCCATCTGCCGTGATCCTCCTCCACAGGAACTCCACTTCAGGTGCCAGGAAATCGCACTTCGAGCATTTTAACCTGAGCCCCACACAGTTGAGTCGACTAAGAACCTCCTCCAGGTTCTGCAGATGCTCGACTGTATCCCAACCTGTAACCGAGGTGTCGTCCTGGAAGACCACGGTGCACGGGACTGACTTCAGTAAACGTTCCATGTTTCTCTGGAATATTGCTGTGGATGATCGAGTTCCAAACAGGCATCTGTTATAAATGAAGAGACCTTTGTGCGTGTTGATGCAGGTGAGGCCCTTCGATGATTCCTCCAGCTCCTGCATCATGTAGGCTGAAGTGAAATCCAGCTTTGTAAACGTCTTTCCTCCCGCCAGCGTTGCAAAGAGGTCGTCGGTCTTTGGTAGTGGGTATTAGTCCTGCAGAAAGAAATGATTGATACTTACTTTGTAATCGGCACAGATTCTGACAGTGCCGTCTCCCTTGAGGACTGGGACAATTGGACTGGCCCACTCATTGAATTCGATCGGTGAAATGATGCCCTCTCTTTGCAGCCGGTCTAGCTCGATCTCTCGCCTTGTGATGGATGGGTCATGACCCCGGAATTAGGTGGATCTGCACTTTTGCTACTTGGAATTTCCCAATGCCTGGTTCGAACAGCGAAGGGAACTTGTTTAAGACCTGGGCACACGAAGGTTCATCAATGGGCGATAGCGCTCGGACGTCGTCCCAGTTCCTGCGTATCTTTCCCACCCAGCTCCTGCCGAGCAGCGTGGGACCATCGCCCGGTACCACCCAGAGTGGTAGCTTGTGCACCACTCCATCGTACAAGATCTTTACGGTAGCACTGCCGATTAAGGGAATCAGTTCCTTTGTGTAAGTTCTTAGTTTCGTGCAAATTGGAGTTAAGTCTGGCCTTGAGGCCTTGCTGCACCACAATTTTTCGAAAGTCTTTTTGCTCATGATGGACTGGCTCGCGCCCGTGTCCAGCTCCATTGACATCGGGAGTCCATTTACTTCCACATTCAGCATTATCGGGGGAAACTTTGTGGTGAATGTGTGCACCCCATGTGCCTCTACCTCCTCGGTCTGAGGCTCTGGTTCGTCGTGATCCGCCATGGATCTGTGCTCCTCTGCAACGTGGTGGTTTGCAGGATTAACGGGATTTGCAGCTCACCTGCACATATGTTGGAGGTGTCCCATTGTTCCACAGCCCTTGCAAACGTACCCTTTGAAGCGGCATGAATGGAAACGATGATCACCCCCGCAGCGCCAACAAGGTGTTAATGGCCTTGAATTCATCACTCTTGATGGTGGACTCTGAGACATCTGCTGACATGCAGCTGCAGGCATGTGTGACCTGCCCTATACGTTACGATTTGAAAACAACATCACTTTGTTCACAGTAGTTGTGCAGCACTTGTGTGCTGAGAGATTTGATTAGTATTGTCACTGGTGGCAATGAACGCCCAGGCTATCGCTATGGCCTGACTCAAGGTTGGGGTCTCTACAGTCAAAAGTTTGCGAAGTATGGTTTCGTAGCCAATGCCAAGTACGAAAAAGTCTCTGAGCTCCAAATGTCCTTCAAATTCGCAATGTCCTGCAATGTGTCTTAGCTCGGTGACATAACTCGCCACTTCCTGGCCTTTAGACCTTTTGTAGGTGTAGAACCGGTACCTCGCCATCAGAACGTTTTCCTTCAGGTTCAAATGCTTCCGGACCAGTGTGCACAAATCATTGTACAATTTCTCCGTGGATTTCGCTGGAGTAAGCAGATTTTTCATGAGGCCATACGTTGGTGCCCCGCAGACAGTGAGGAGAATCGCCCTTCGTCTGGCAGCGTTCGCTTCTCCATCCAGCTCGTTGGCTACAAAGTATTGGTCGAGTCTCTCCACAACAGTTTCCCAATCATCTCCCTCCGAGAATTTCTCCAGATGCCCACTGTTCACTGCATATTTGGGTTCGCTATCTGTATCTCGTCGCTAGTTGTTATGCATGAAGAAAGAGTCATATTGAATACTGTGAGCTCAAAGTAAAGTGCAACTTTAATCTTTTATTGCCGGTCTCCAGAGTGTCTCTCCAACCTGTGAGGCCTCCTTAAATACCTGTGCCCCAAGGGATTATAGGATCCCTTGGGACTCCAGTGGATGAGCTCTCTGGTAGTTGTACAAAGTATATACAAGCTTACTTATATAACAGAGGGGTACTTGGAGGTGGTGGTGTTCCCCTGCGTCTGCTGCCCTTGTCCTTCTAGGTGGTACAGATCGCGGGTTTGGGAGGTGCTGCCAAAGAAACCTTGGTGAGTTGCTGCATCTTGTAGATGGTACACACTGCAGCCATATTGCGCTGGTGGTGGAGGGAGTGAATGTTTAAGGTGGTGGATGGGTGCCAATCAAGTGGGCTGCTTTGTCCTGGATGGTGTCGAGCTTTTTGAGTGTTCTTGGAACTGCACTCATCCAGGCAAGTGGAGAATATTCCCTCACACTCCTGACTTGTGACTTGTAAATGGTGAAAAGGCTTTGGGGAGTCAGGAGGTCAGACACACTCGCCGCAGAATAACCACCCTCTGACCTGCTCTTGTTGCCACAGTATTTATGTGGCTGGTCCAGTTAAGTTTCTGGTCAATGGTAACCCCCCAGGATGTTGATGGTGGGATTTGGCGATGGTACTGCCGTTGAATGTCATGGGGCGGTGGTTAGACCCTCACTTTTTGACGATAGTAATTTCCTGGCACTTATGTGGCGCAGGTATTATTGCCACTTTTCAGCACAAGCTTGAATGTAATCCAAGTCTTCATTATCTGAGGAGTAGCAATTGAACCTGAACACTGTGCAGTCATCAGCGAACATCCCCACTTCTGGCTTTATGATGGAGGGAAGGTCATTGATGAAGCAGCTGAAGATGGTTGGGCCTAGGACACTGCCCTGAGGAACTCCTGCAGTGATGTCCTGGGGCTGTGATGATTGACCTCTAACCACCACAAACATCATGCTTTGTGTTATGTATGACTCTAGCCAGTGGAATGTTTTCTCTCTGATTCCCATTGACTTCAGTTTTACTTGGGCTCCTGGATGCCACACTCGCCAAATGCTGCCTTGCTGTCAAGGACAGTCACTCTTACCTCACCTCTAGAATTCAGCTCTTTTGTCCATGTTTCTACCAATTTAATGAGGTCTAGAGCAGAATGGTTCTGACAGAACCCAAACTGGGCATCGGTGAGCAGGTTATTGGTGAGTCATCATAAGCAGTCCTCGGAATTGAGGAAGACTTGCTTCCACTCCTAAAGTGAGTTCTTTGGTTGCTGAACAGTCCAATACAAGAGCCACAGACCCTGTTACAGGTGGGACTGACATTCGTCGAGGGAAGGGGTGGGTGGGACTGATTTGCCATGCACTCCTTCTGCTGCCTGCACTTGACCTCTTCATGCTCTCGGCATTGAGACTTGAAGAGCTACTTGATCGAGAGGGCTAAGCGATCCTACAATCAACGGATCTGATCAAAGCTCTGCAGTCCTGACATATCCAGTCATTAATGGTGGTGGACAATTAAATAACTAATGGGAGAAGTAGGCATCATGAACATCTCCATCCTCATTGATGGCTAAGCCCAGCACTTGAGTGCAAAAGACAAGGCTGAAGCGTTTGAAATCATCTTTAGCCAGAAGTGAGTAAGAGCCGCTTGATAGCACTGTTGATGACACCTTCCATCACTTTGCTGATGATTGAGAGTAGACTCATGGGGCGGTAATTGGCCGGATTGGATTTTTCCCACTTTTTGTGGACAGGGTTTACCTGAGCACTTTTCCACATTGTCAGATATATTACCAGTGCTATAGATAAACTGGAATAGCTTGGCTAGAGGCACGGCTAGTTCTGGAGCACAAGTCTTCAGCACGACAGCTGGGATGTTGTTGGGGTCCATTGCCTTTGCTGTATCCAATGCACTCAGTGGTTTCTTGATATCACATGGAGTAAATTGAATTGGCTGTGATGGTGGGGAGGCTGATATCAATCATCCACTTGGCACTTTGGCTGAAGATGATTGCAAACGCTTCAGCCTTGTGTTTTGCACTCAAGTGTTGGGCTTAGCCATCAATGAAGATGGGGATGTTCATGGAGCCTACTCCTCCCGTTAGTTATTTAATTGTCCACCACCATCCTTCGTCCTTTATTCCAAACTCCAGAGCACTGTACAAGCATGGTGTGCAGCCTTTTATACAGGACCCTGCCACTAGGGCAGGAAACCCCCGGTCTCCACCAGTTGCACCCTCTAGTGGTGCCAGCATGTCTGTACACAGTGTAAACCTTATTGATAGTACATCAGGTGAACCAGTCTCCGTCTTATGCAATCATACAATGATTACACATAGAGTACATTCATAGACAGCATATACAACATCACTCTCCCCCAAGTCATTTGTGCCAATTACCTTTGCACTATGTGCTCTGGCTTAGCTCTCCCCAGACTTAAGTGCCAATGGCCCTTGCACCTTGGCTGTGCTTTGGCTTGGCTCTCTCCCTGTTAACCCCAAAGTCCTTTTGCCACAGCGTTGGGTGGTGGTTATAAAATTGGATGGTTCGATGATGCGGTGGAGGTTCCAGTGGGTTCTGGGTGTGATCCATGTGTGTGTCCATGGCTACATACATCAATGTCCTCCCCCAACAGCGAGAACATGCAGCTGGCCCGCTACATTAACATACAGGATCAGACACAGTGCAAGTACAAAGAAAGGAAAAAAAAACATTTTTTTTTACAGTTTGTATCTTGACATCTCGGTTCAGTGACTCATATTCATTACGTTTTACAGTCGTGCGCCAGGATTGGGTAGATTGTATTCATGGTTCAGTCATGGTCAGTACTGAGGTAGCAGTACAGGTATGTGAGGACGCTAGTTCCAGAGCAACCGGATGGGGTCCTAATTGTCTGATGGCGGTGCTGCGCCCCCTGCTAGCGGGTTGGGCTTGGTTCGTTCACCGAGCCAGGACTCAGGGCCCTTGCCATTGCCTAGTGGTGGGAAGAGCCACAGATGTTTGTGGTCTCCCTGTCCTCCTTTGTGGGCTGCAGTCTTCTGCCTGCTCTCTCACGGTGTTGGGAACCTGGCTGTTCCTGGTCCCGTTTGGGAAACTCGTTGGTTCTGACCTTTCGCTCCCAGACATGGGTTTTGGGGCTACGCCGTCTCCACCCTGGTGGTGGGCAATGGCGGCCGACTGCGCGTATTGGCGCCATTTTTGTTTCCAGGTCCGTGGCGCATGGTGCCATCGGGTGTCTGTAGCGTGGGATAGACCTGGGACAAGGTATCAGGATCAGTGCCTTCACCCTCCTGAAGTCGCTCGCTTGCAAATCTTGGGGACACTCTATTCCCAACATCTCGCAACAACATTTTGGTCTTTACATTAGGACTGGTACCAACATCTCACAACAACATTTTGTTCTTTATAGTACTGACATCTCGCAACAACATCTTGTTCACAATCTTAATTGGTTTGTTACATTGATTGCCATGCATACAATGTTTCTTTAAATTCAGTTGGTTGCAGTTCTCCTTCAGAGAACCCTGCTGGCTTTACCCCAATCAAATCCTTTGTTGGACATCACGTGTTGGTCCCTGAGCATTGCAACTCGTGATATTGCCGTGGCCATCTTTTTTATCAGCCACATTGCCCCTCACTGCAGCAGGAATGCCATCTTGCCTCTGTCCTTGAGGTCGACTGCCTTGATCCTTCTCTCCCACGATTCTGCCACAAACACTAGAAGGGTACCTGTGAATTCGATCTTCCTCCCCAGGATTCCTGCCATTGGAGCCAGGAAGGTATTTTTAGATTGTTCCGGTCAGATCATTGCCACTCAGTCGTGATGGATGGTCTGTGCCTCAGGTGCAGTGCTGGTCTGCTCTCTGGTGCCTGGCCCAAGCGAAGGTGAGGTTTTGCTCTGCCTCTGAGCATGGGGGACATCGATTGCTGGAGTGAAGAGGTCTTCCCATTTCCACTGGATCTTCCCCATTCACCTTCTTCTGAGTAGCGTTGGACCATCACCTGCAACACTCCACAGAGGTAAATTGTGCACCACGCCATTATGGATTACACTTACATCCGCATTACCAAGGACTACCAAGGAGAGGCGGGAGTCGAGAGAGGCAGCGGCCTATAAAAGGCTCAGCAGTCCGGGGAGCGTCGAGAGAGGCAGCGGCCTATAAAAGGCTCAGCAGTCCGGGGATCGTCGAGAGAGGCGGGAGTCGAGAGAGGCAGCGGCCTATAAAAGGCTCAGCAGTCCGGGGAGCGTCGAGAGAGGCGGGAGTCCAGAGAGGCAGCGGCCTATAAAAGACTCAGCAGTCCGGGGAGCGTCGAGAGAGGCGGGAGTCGAGAGAGGCAGCGGCCTATAAAAGACTCAGCAGTCCGGGGAGTGTCGAGAGAGGCGGGAGTCGAGAGAGGCAGCGGCCTATAAAAGACTCAGCAGTCCGGGGAACGTCGAGAGAGGCGGGAGTCGAGAGAGGCAGCGGCCTATAAAAGGCTCAGCAGTCCGGCGGGAGTCGAGAGAGGCAGCGGCCTATAAAAGGCTCAGCAGTCCGGGGAGCATCGAGAGAGGCGGGAGTCGAGAGAGGCAGCGGCCTATAAAAGGCTCAGCAGTCCGGGGAGCGTCGAGAGAGGCGGGAGTCGAGAGAGGCAGCGGCCTATAAAAGGCTCAGCAGTCCGGGGAGCGTCGAGAGAGGCGGGAGTCGAGAGAGGCAGCGGCCTATAAAAGACTCAGCAGTCCGGGGAGCGTCGAGAGAGGCGGGAGTCGAGAGAGGCAGCGGCCTATAAAAGACTCAGCAGTCCGGGGAGTGTCGAGAGAGGCGGGAGTCGAGAGAGGCAGCGGCCTATAAAAGACTCAGCAGTCCGGGGAACGTCGAGAGAGGTGGGAGTCGAGAGAGGCAGCGGCCTATAAAAGGCTCAGCAGTCCGGCGGGAGTCGAGAGAGGCAGCGGCCTATAAAAGGCTCAGCAGTCCGGGGAGCATCGAGAGAGGCGGGAGTCGAGAGAGGCAGCGGCCTATAAAAGGCTCAGCAGTCCGGGGAGCGTCGAGAGAGGCGGGAGTCGAGAGAGGCAGCGGCCTATAAAAGGCTCAGCAGTCCGGGGAGCGTCGAGAGAGGCGGGAGTCGAGAGAGGCAGCGGCCTATAAAAGACTCAGCAGTCCGGGGAGCGTCGAGAGAGGCGGGAGTCGAGAGAGGCAGCGGCCTATAAAAGGCTCAGCAGTCCGGGGAGCGTCGAGAGAGACAGCGGCCTATAAAAGGCTCAGCAGTCCGGGGAGCGTCGAGAGAGAGGCGGGAGTCGAGAGAGGCAGCGGCCTATAAAAGGCTCAGCAGTCCGGGGAGCGTCGAGAGAGGCGGGAGTCGAGAGAGGCAGCGGCCTATAAAAGGCTCAGCAGTCCGGGGAGCGCCGAGAGAGGCGGGAGTCGAGAGAGGGGTACCGGTGCAGCTCCAGCTGAGAGAAGTCAAAAAAGAAGTAGAAAGAAATCAAAAGGTGACGTCACAGCCAACGTGGTAAGTGATTGGCTGCTGATTGGTGAGTAGTTTTTCTTTTTCTTTATTAGTCAGTAACTTTTAACATTGTTGTCGGCAATTTAAGTGTATCTAAGGGTTAAGTCATGGCAGGACAGCTCGGTCATGTGATATGCTCCTCCTGTACCATGTGGGAACACGGGGACAACACCAGTGTCCCTGACGACTACATGTGCGGGAAGTGTGTCCACCTCCGGCTACTGACGGTCCGCGTTGCGGAGTTGGAGCTGAAGGTGGATTCACTCTGGAGCATCCACGATGCTGAGAATGATGTGAGTATCACGTGTAGCGAGTTGGTCTTACCGCAGGAGAACGGTCCACAGCCAGCGAGGGAATGGAAGACCAGCAGGAAGAGTAGTGCAAGGAAGGTAGTGCAGGGGTCCCTTGTGGTCATCCCACTTCAAAACAGATACACTGCTTTGAGTGCTGTTGAGGGGGATGACTCATCAGGAGTGGGCAGCAGCAGCCAAGTTCATGGCACCGTGGCTGGCTCTGTTGCACAGGAGGGCAGGAAAAAGAGTGGGCGAGCGATAGTGATAGGGGATTCAATTGTAAGGGGAATAGATAGGCGTTTCTGCGGCCGCAACCGAGACTCCAGGATGGTATGTTGCCTCCCTGGTGCAAGGGTCAAGGATGTCTCGGAGCGGGTGCAGGACATTCTAAAAAGGGAGGGAGAACAGCCAGTTGTCGTGGTGCACGTTGGTACCAATGACATAGGTAAAAAAAGGGATGAGTTCCTACGAAATGAATTTAAGGAGCTAGGAGCTAAATTAAAAAGTAGGACCTCAAAAGTAGTAATCTCGGGATTGCTACCAGTGCCACATGCTAGTCAGAGTAGGAATCGCAGGATAGCTCAGATGAATACGTGGCTTGAGCAATGGTGCAGCAGGGAGGGATTCAAATTCCTGGGGCATTGGAACCGGTTCTGGGGGAGGTGGGACCAGTACAATCCGGACGGACTGCACCTGGGCAGAATCGGAACCAATGTCCTCGGGGGAGTGTTTGCTAGTGCTGTTGGGGAGGAGTTAAACTAATATGGCAGGGGGATGGGAACCAATGCAGGGAGATAGAGGGAAACAAAAAGGAGGCAAAAACAAAAGACAGAAAGGAGATGAGGAAAAGTGGAGGGCAGAGAAACCCAAGGCAAAGAACAAAAAGGGCCATTGTACAGCAAAATTCTAAAAGGACAGAGGGTGTTAAAAAAACAAGCCTAAAGGCTTTGTGTCTTAATGCAAGGAGTATCCGCAATAAGGTGGATGAATTAACTGTGCAAATAGATGTTAACAAATATGATGTGATTGGGATTACGGAGACGTGGCTCCAGGATGAGCAGGGCTGGGAACTCAACATCCAGGGGTATTCAACATTCAGGAAGGATAGAATAAAAGGAAAAGGAGGTGGGGTAGCATTGCTGGTTAAGGAGGAGATTAAGGCAATAGTTAGGAAGGACATTAGCTTGGATGATGTGGAATCTATATGGGTAGAGCTGCAGAACACCAAAGGGCAAAAAACGTTAGTGGGAGTTGTGTACAGACCTCCAAACAGTAGTCGTGATGTTGGGGAGGGCATCAAACATGAAATTAGGGGTGCGTGCAATAAAGGTGCAGCAGTTATAATGGGTGACTTTAATATGCACATAGATTGGGCTAACCAAACTGGAAGAAATACGGTGGAGGAGGATTTTCTGGAGTGCATAAGGGATGGTTTTTTAGACCAATATGTCGAGGAACCAACTAGGGGGGAGGCCATCTTAGACTGGGTGTTATGTAATGAGAGAGGATTAATTAGCAATCTCGTTGTGCGAGGCCCCTTGGGGAAGAGTGACCATAATATGGTGGAATTCTGCATTGGGATGGAGAATGAAACAGTTAATTCAGAGACCATGGTCCAGAACTTAAAGAAGGCTAACTTTGAAGGTATGAGGCGTGAATTGGCTGGGATGGATTGGCGAATGATACTTAAGGGGTTGACTGTGGATGGGCAATGGCAGACATTTAGAGACCGCATGGATGAACTACAACAATTGTACATTCCTGTCTGGCATAGAAATAAAAAAGGGAAGGTGGCTCAACCGTGGCTATCAAGGGAAATCAGGGATAGTATTAAAGCCAAGGAAGTGGCATACAAATTGGCCAGAAATAGCAGCGAAACTGGGGAGTGGGAGAAATTTAGAACTCAGCAGAGGAGGACAAAGGGTTTGATTAGGGCAGGGAAAATGGAGTATGAGAAGAAGCTTGCAGGGAACATTAAGACGGATTGCAAAAGTTTCTATAGATATGTAAAGAGAAAAAGGTTAGTAAAGACAAATGTAGGTCCCCTGCAGTCAGAATCAGGGGAAGTCATAACGGGGAACAAAGAGATGGCGGACCAATTGAACAAGTACTTTGGTTCGGTATTCACGAAGGAGGACACGAACAACCTTCCGGTTATAAAAGGGGTCGGGGGGTCTAGTAAGGAGGAGGAACTGAGGGAAATCCTTATTAGCCGGGAAATTGTGTTGGGGAAATTGATGGGATTGAAGGCCGATAAATCCCCAGGGCCTGATGGACTGCATCCCAGAGTACTTAAGGAGGTGGCCTTGGAAATAGTGGATGCGTTGACAGTCATTTTCCAACATTCCATTGACTCTGGATCAGTTCCTATGGAGTGGAGGGTAGCCAATGTAACCCCACTTTTTAAAAAAGGAGGGAGAGAGAAAACAGGGAATTATAGACCGGTCAGCCTGACATCGGTAGTGGGTAAAATGATGGAATCAATTATTAAGGATGTCATAGCAGTGCATTTGGAAAGAGGTGACATGATAGGTCCAAGTTAGCATGGATTTGTGAAAGGGAAATCATGCTTGACAAATCTTCTGGAATTTTTTGAGGATGTTTCCAGTAGAGTGGATAAGGGAGAACCAGTTGATGTGGTATATTTGGACTTTCAGAAGGCGTTCGACAAGGTCCCACACAAGAGATTGATGTGCAAAGTTAGAGCACATGGGATTGGGGGTAGTGTACTGACATGGATTGAGAACTGGTTGTCAGACAGGAAGCAAAGAGTAGGAGTAAATGGGTACTTTTCAGAATGGCAGGCAGTGACTAGTGGGGTACCGCAAGGTTCTGTGCTGGGGCCCCAGCTGTTTACACTGTACATTAATGATTTAGATGAGGGGATTAAATGTAGTATCTCCAAATTTGCGGATGACACTAAGTTGGGTGGCAGTGTGAGCTGCGAGGAGGATGCTGTGAGGCTGCAGAGCGACTTGGATAGGTTAGGTGAGTGGGCAAATGCATGGCAGATGAAGTATAATGTGGATAAATGTGAGGTTATCCACTTTGGTGGTAAAAACAGAGAGACAGACTATTATCTGAATGGTGACAGATTAGGAAAAGGGGAGGTGCAAAGAGACCTGGGTGTCATGGTACATCAGTCATTGAAGGTTGGCATGCAGGTGCAGCAGGCGGTTAAGAAAGCAAATGGCATGTTGGCCTTCATAGCAAGGGGATTTGAGTACAGGGGCAGGGAGGTGTTGCTACAGTTGTACAGGGCATTGGTGAGGCCACACCAGGAGTATTGTGTACAGTTTTGGTCTCCTAACCTGAGGAAGGACATTCTTGCTATTGAGGAGTGCAGCGAAGGTTCACCAGACTGATTCCCGGGATGGCGGGACTGACCTATCAAGAAAGAATGGATCAACTGGGCTTGTATTCACTGGAGTTCAGAAGAATGAGAGGGGACCTCATAGAAACATTTAAAATTCTGACGGGGTTAGACAGGTTAGATGCAGGAAGAATGTTCCCAATGTTGGGGAAGTCCAGAACCAGAGGTCACAGTCTAAGGATAAGGGGTAAGCCATTTAGGACCGAGATGCGGAGGAACTTCTTCACCCAGAGAGTGGTGAACCTGTGGAATTCTCTACCACAGAAAGTTGTTGAGGCCAATTCACTAAATATATTCAAAAAGGAGTTAGATGAGGTCCTTACTACTAGGGGGATCAAGGGGTATGGCGAGAAAGCAGGAATGGGGTACTGAAGTTGAATGTTCAGCCATGAACTCATTGAATGGCGGTGCAGGCTAGAAGGGCCGAATGGCCTACTCCTGCACCTATTTTCTATGTTTCTATGTTTCTATGACTGGGATCAGCTCCTTGGTGTAGGTGCTCAACCTTTCCTGTACTGGAACCAGCTCGGATCGTTTTTCGTTCCATACCCTCTCGAAGGCATCCTGGCTCATCACTGACTGGCTCGCTCCCGTGTCCACTTCCATGAAGACTTGAATGCCATTTATCTCGACCTCCACCTTCACTGGAGGACAATCGGTGGTGCAGGTATACACTCCATACACTTCTTCTTGGGGCTGAGCTGCCTCTCTGGCCAAATCATCATACTCCCTGCTGGATTCAAAGTCATCTACCGACTCCTCTGCTAGACGGTGAGTCATATTTCTTTTACACATATGCTGGAGGTGGCCCTTCGTGTTACAGGCTTTGCATACATACTCAGCAAACCAGCATTGGTGAGCCCTATGGTTTCCTCTGCAACGCCAGCATAGTGCTACTCGTTTAGTACCCCTCGGCGGACTCTGAGTTCTGGAACCCTGCGGTCTGTGCTCTCTGCCCTGGACAGAGCCACATTCTACAGTATTGCCTGTGAAAGTCACCATTCTGTGTACAGTACTTGCCGGGTTTGAGTCCACAGGATTAAAGATTTGCTTGGTGCTGCAGGTCGAGGTCATGATTGCCTGACTGATGCTGATGGCTTTCTGCAGGTTGACTGTGGTGTTGGCAGATAATAGCTTGTGAAGGAGGCTCTCATGGCCAATTCCTATAACAAAGATGTCTCACAATGCTTCGTTGAGGTGTGTGCCAAAATCACATGGTGCCACAAGTCTCCTGAGTTTGGCAGCATATTTTGCAATCTCCTGGCCCTCAGGTCTGCGGTGAGTGTAGAATCTGTACCTAGCCGTGAGGATGCTCTCTTTTGGTTTAAGTTGGTTGCGAATTAGTTCAGTCAGCTCATCATATATCTTATCCTTGGCCTTCGTGGGTGCCAGCAAGTCTCTGTAGAGACGGTAGACCTCGGGCCCATAACTGGTCAGCAGTATAACCTTGCGCTTCTCCGCCAATGTGTCCGTCTCCCCTGCCAGGTCGTTTGCTACGAAATATTGCTCGAGCCTTTCCATTTTTTCATGAAGGCATCTCAATCATCACCCACTGCAAAGTCTTTTAGTGTGCCAAAGGTAGCCATGATCGCGTGAAAGTCCTTATTATCGTTGCCAGTTGTTATGTCTATAATATACTTATGAATGACTCCACGAGGCAATGTGTTGTACTCAAACTGTAGTGACCTTGGTTCTTTATTCCAAACTGCAGAGTGTGGTACAAGCATAGTGTGCAGCCTTTTATATACAGCCCTCCCACTAGGGCAGGAAACCCCCGGTCTCCACCAGTTGCACCCTCTAGTGGTGCCAGCATGTATGTACATAGTGTAAACCTTATTGATAGTACATCAGGTAGACCAGTCTCCGTCTTATACAATCACACAGTGACTACACATAGAGTACATCCATAGTCTGCATAAACAACAGTGAGGACGAGGTCAACTAGGTATTTCCCTCATGTTGGTTCTCTCAGCACCTCCCGCAGGCCCAGCCTGGCAGCTATATCCTTCAAGACTCGACGAGCTTGGTCAGCAGTGGTGCTACCAAGTCAGTCTTGCTGCTGGTCATTGAAGTCCCCCACACAGAGTACATTCTGGATCCTTGTTACTCTCAATGCTTCTTCCAAGTGGTGTTCAACATGGAGGAGTACTGATTCATCAGTTGAGGGAGGGCGGTAGGTGGTAATCAACAGGAGGTTTCCTGACCCATGCTTGACCTGAAGCCATGAGAGTTCATGGGATCTGAAGTCAATGTTGAGGACTTCCAGGGCCTCTCCCTTCTGACTGTATACCACTGTGCTGGTGGATCAGTACATACCCAGGGATGGTGATGGAGCAGTCTGGGACATTGGCTAAAAGGCATGATTTTGTGAGTATGACTATGTCAGGCTGTTGCTTGACTATACTGTGGGACACCTCTCCTAATTTTGGCACAAGTGCCCAGATGTTGGTGAGATGGACTTTGCAGGGTCGACTGGGCTGGGTGTGCCATTGTCGTCTCCATAGCCAGTGCCAAGGTCGAAGCTGGGTGGTCTGTCCGGTTTTATTATTCTTATAGTTTCTTGTAGCGGTTTTTTACAACTTGAAGTGTTTTTTATAAAGTTCCGACATTACAACAGTGACTACACTTCAAAAGTATTTCATTAACTGTGAATTGCATTAGGATGTCCTGAGATTGTGAAAGGCAGTATATAAATGTCAGGGCTAAACTTTCCTTTCATTTTTGGTGGGTTCTAGGCTATTTTCTCGGCATTACAGCTGTTTTTCTGCCCGGCGAAAGATTCCCCTTTAATTTTTCAATGGTGTTATGTATGCAATAAAGGTTCAAACTGAGTACTGTTTAACTAAGCAAGGTACAACTTTGGCTCTGCTTTATTCAGGCCCAAAGTGCCTGACTCTCAAAATGGCTGGCCTTTTATACCTGAGCAGCACCATGTGCGTGCTACTCAGTGGCCTCCAACAATAATGCCATCTGGTAGCTTCAAACAGAATGTACATACATGACAATACCCCCCTCTGAGATCTTATCACGGTCTTTCACAGGTTGAGATGGTCCAGTGCTTTGCACTCCCAGGTTGACCGTCTCAGTTCGATTCCAGCCTTGGGTGAGTGTGCGGGGTCTGTTGTGGCTGATAGCTGGATGATTGACTTGTTGGGGGTGGCAGTGACCACATCAGGAATTGCAAGTCCATTTTTATTGAATAGGTCCGTGGACTTCACTGATGACCCTTGAATCCTCTGAAGACTGCTGGTAGGTTGGTTGGTCGTCGATAGTTTCTTCGTCCGACTGCTCTGGCTCGTCTGTGTGCCTCAGCTTTGTCTGATCCATGTGTTTCCTGCAAGTTTGCCCATTCTTGAGCTTAATAACGAACACTCTGTTGCCCTCCTTGGCCATGACCATACCAGCGATCCATATTGGACCCTGACCATAGTTCAACACATAAACAGGATCATTAACAGAAATCTCGCGTGACACAGTTGCGTGATCGTGATACCCTTGTTGATTTTATCTTTTGTATTCAACATGATTATTTAAATCCAGGTGTACCAGAGAAAACCCTAACCCTAACTCTCTTTTCATCATGAGTTCAGCATGCGCAACTCCTGTGAGTGTGTGGGGTCTTGTCCTATAACTCAGCAGTATGCTGGACAAGCAGGTCTGCAGTGACCCTTGAGTTACTTTGCTTGATAATTCGTACTGCACGTTCAGCTTGCCCATTGGACGCAGGTTTGAACGGTGCTGACCTTACATGTTTTATGCCATTAAATTTCACAAACTTCTGAAACCCCTGACTGGTGAAGCACGACCCATTGTCGCTCACCACTATGTCAGGCAGACCATGCGTCGCGAACATGACATTGAGATTCTCTATGGTTGCCGTGGACGTGCTGAATGACATGATCATGCATTCTATCCATTTCGAATAAGCGACCACCTCCACAAAAAACAGCTTGCCCAGGAAGTGACCTGCAAAATCTACAGGGATCCTAGACCAAGGTTTGGATGGCCACGACCACAGACTCAGTGGTGATTCTGCTGGTGCTTCGCTGAGCTGCATGCAAATGTTGCACTGATGCACGCATGCTTCCAGCTCAGAATCAATTCATGGCCACCATACATGGGACCTGGCGATGGCCTTCATCATTACAATACCCGATTATCTGCTGTATAACTCATGCACGAACTTCTCGCTCCCTTTCTTGGGCATTACAATGCCATTGCCACACAATATGGAATCCTTGTGACGAATGTACGGTTTGGCCTCCTTGCACATTTGCTTAGGTATGGCAGACCAATCCCTTTTGATGATGCAACCCTTTACCACCGATAAAATCGGGTCTTGGCTGGTCCAGGTCATAAGAACATAAGAACATAAGAACATAAGAATTAGGAACAGGAGTAGGCCATCTAGCCCCTCGAGCCTGCTCCGCCATTTAACAAGATCATGGCTGATCTGACCGTGGACTCAGCTCCACTTACCCGCCCACTCCCCATAACCCTTAATTCCCTTATTGGTTAAAAATCTATCTATCTGTGATTTGAATACATTCAATGAGCTAGCCTCAACTGCTTCCTTGGGCAGAGAATTCCACAGATTCACAACCCTCTGGGAGAAGAAATTCCTCCTCAACTCGGTTTTAAATTGGCATCCACGTATTTTGAGGTTGTGCCCCTGAGTTCTAGTCTCCCCGACCAGTGGAAACAACCTCTCTGCCTCCATCTTGTCTATCCCTTTCATTATTTTAAATGTTTCTATAAGATCACACCTCATCCTTCTGAACTCCAACGAGTAAAGACCCAGTCTACTCAATCTATCATCATAAGGTAGCCCCCTCATCTCCAGAACCAGCCTAGTGAATCGTCTCTGTACCCCGTCCAAGGCTAGTATATCCTTCCTTAAGTAAGGTGACCAAAACTGCATGCAGTACTCCAAGTGCGGCCTCACCAATACCTGTACAGTTGCAGCAGGACCTCCATCCCTCTCGCTTTTGTACTTCATCCCTCTCGCAATGAAGGCCAACATTCCATTCGCCTTCCTGATTACCTGCTGCACCTGCAAACTAACCTTTTGGGATTCATGCACAAGGACCCCCAGGTCCCTCTGAACCGGAGCATATTGTAATTTCTCCCCATTCAAATAATATTCCTTTTTACTGTTTTTTTTTCCAAGGTGGATGACCTCATACTTTCCGACATTGTATTCCATCTGCCAATCCTTAGCCCATTCGCTTAACCTATCTAAATCTCTTTGCAGCCTCTCTGTGTCCTCTACACAACCCGCTTTCCCACTAATCTTTGTGTCATCTGCAAATTTTGTTACACTACACTCTGTCCCCTCTTCCAGGTCATCGATGTATATTGTAAACAGTTGTGGTCCCAGCACCGATCCCTGTGGCACACCACTAACCAACGATTTCCAACCCGAAAAGGACCCATTTATCCCGACTCTCTGCTTTCTGTTAGCCAGCCAATTCTCTATCCATGCTAATACATTTCCTCTGACTCCAATACCTTTATCTTCTGCAGTAACCTTTTGTGTGGCACCTTAGCGAATGCCTTTTGGAAATCTAAATACACCACATCTATCGGTACACCTCTATCCACCATGCTTGTTATATCTCAAAGAATTCCAGTAAATTAGTTAAACATTCCCCTTCATGAATCCATGTTGCATCTGCTTGATTGCACTGTTCCTGTCTAGATGTCCCGGATTTCTTCCTTAATGATAGCTTCAAGCATTTTCCCCACTACAGATGTTAAACTAACCGGCCTATAGTTACCTGCCTTTTGTCTACCCCAGCTGCTTTCCAATCCGCTGGTACCTCCCCAGAGTCCAGAGAATTTTGGTAGATTATAACAAATGCATCTGCTATAACTTCCCCCATCTCTTTTAATACCCTGGGATGCATTTCATCAGGACCAGGGGACTTGTCTACCTTGAGTCCCATTAGCCTGTCCAGCACTACCTCCCTAGTGATAGTGATTGTCTCAAGGTCCTCCCTTCCCACATTCCCGTGACCAGCAATTTTTGGCATGGTTTTTGTGTCTTCCACTGTGAAGACTGAAGCAAAATAATTGTTTAAGGTCTCAGCCATTTCCACATTTCCAATTATTAAATCCCCCTTCTCATCTTCTAAGGGATCAACATTTACTTTAGTCACTCTCTTCCGTTTTATATATCGGTAAAAGCTTTTACTATCTGTTTTTATGTTTTGCGCAAGTTTACTTTCGTAATCTATCTTTCCTTTCTTTATTGCTTTCTTAGTCATTCTTTGCTGTCATTTAAAATGTTCCCAATCTTCTACTTTCCCATTCACCTTGGCCACCTTATACGCATTGGTTTTTAATTTGATACTCCCTTTATTTCCTTGATTATCCATGGCTGGTTATCCCTTCTCTTACCACCCTTCTTTTTCACTGGAATATATTTTTTTTGAGCACTATGAAAGAGCTCCTTAAAAGTCCTCCACTGTTCCTCAATTGTGCCACCGTTTAGTCTGTGCTCCCAGTCTACTTTGGCTAACTCTGCCCTCATCCCACTGTAGTCCCCTTTGTTTAAGCATAGTATTCTCGTTTGAGACACTACTTCCTCACCCTCAATCTGTATTACAAATTCAACCATACTGTGATCACTCATTCTGAGAGGATCTTTTACTAGGAGATCGTTTATTATTCCTGTCTCATTACACAGGATCAGATCTAAGATAGCTTGCCCCCTTGTAGGTTCTGTAACATACTGTTCTAAGAAACAATCCCGTATGCATTCTATGAATTCCTCCTCCAGGACACCCTGCGCGATTTGATTTGACCAATCGATATGTAGGTTAAAATCCCCCATGATTACTGCCGTTCCTTTTTCACATGCCTCTATTATTCCCTTGATTATTGTCCGCCCCATCATGAAGTTATTATTTGGGGGCCTATAAACTACACCCACCAGTGACTTTTTCCCCTTACTATCTCGAATCTCCACCCACAATGATTCAACATTTTGTTCATTAGAGCCAATATCATCTCTCACAACTGTCCTGATATCATCCTTTATTAACATAGCTCCTTTCCCTTCTTGTCTCTCCTTCTGAATTGTCAGATACCCCTGTATGTTTAATTCCCAGTCTTGGCCACCCTGCAGCCACGTTTCTGTAATGGCCACCAAATCATACCCATTTGTAATGATTTGTGCCGTCAACTCATTTACTTTATTTCGAATGCTGCGTACGTTCAGTTAGAGTGTTTTAATACTAGTTTTTAAACCATGATTTTTAGTTTTGACCCCTCCTGCAGCCCCTTTATATTCATACATATTGTCCCTTCCTATCATCTTGTGGTTTACACTTACCCCAGTGCTACTCTGCTCTGTTGCCTCCTGCCTTTTGCATTCTTTCTTGGGGTCCTGTTCATCTGCGCTCTCACCCCCACTCTAACTAGCTCAGAGCCCTCTCCTGGGTTCCAAATACACCTCGCATTGAGGCACTGAGCTTTCAGGCTTGCCTTTTTATTACACTTTGACCCTTTAGAATTTTGCTGTACATTGGCTCTTTTTGTTTTTTGCCTTGGGTTTCTCTGCCCTCCACTGTTACTCATCTCCTTTCTGTCTTTTGCTTCTGTCTCCATTTTGCTTCCCTTTGTCTCCCTGCATTGGTTCCCATCCCCCTGCCATATTAGTTTAACTCCTCCCCAACAGCACTAGCAAACACTCCCCCGAGGACATTGGTTCCGGTCCTGCCCAGGTGCAGACCATCCAGTTTGTACTGATCCCACCTCCCCCAGAACCGGTTCCAATGCCCCAGGAATTTGAATCCCTGCCTGCTGCACCACTGCTCAAGCCACGTATTCATCTGCGCTATCCTGCGATTCCTACTCTGACTAGCACGTGGCACTGGTAACAATCCCGAGATTACTACTTTTGAGGTCCTAGTTTTTAATTTAACTCCTAGCTCCTTAAATTCACCTCGTGGGACCTCATCCTTTTTTTTACCTATGTCGTTGGTACCAATGTGCACCACGACAACTGGCTATTCTCCCTCCCTTTTTAGAATGTCCTGCACCCGCTCCGAGACATCCAGGGAGGCAACATACCATCCTGGAATCTCGGTTGCGGCCGCAGAAATTCCTATCTATTCCCCTTACAATTAAATCCCCTATCACTATCGCTCTCCCACTCTTTTTCCTGCTCTCCTGTGCAACAGAGCCAGCCACGGTGCCATGAACTTGGCTGCTGCTGCCCTCCCCTGATGAGTCATCCCCCTAAACAGTACTCAAAGCAGTGTATCTGTTTTGCAGGGGGATGACCGCAGGGGACCTCTGCACTACCTTCCTTGCACTGCTCTTCCTGCTAGTCTTCCATTCCCTAGCTGGCTGTGGACCCTTCACCTGCGGTAAGACCAACTTGCTACATGTGCTACTCACGTCATTCTCAGCATCGTGGATGCTCCAGAGTGAATCCACCCTCAGCTCCAAATCCGCAACGCGGTCCATCAGGAGATGGAGGTGGATACACTTCCTGCAGATGTAGTCGTCAGGGATACCAGAAGTGTCCCTGAGTTCCCACATGGTACAGGAGGAGCATATCACGTGACCGAGCTCTCCTGCCATGACTTAACCCTTAGATACACTTAAATTGGCAACAACAATGTTAACAGGTTACTTACTGATATAAAAAAGAAAAAGAAAAGCTCCTCACCAATCACCAGCCAATCACTTACCCCCTTGGCTGTGATGTCACCTTTTGATTTCTTTCTACTTCTTTTTTGCCTTCTCTCCCCGCTGCAGCTGCACAAGTTGGGCTTTTACAGGCCGCTCCGACACCACGCACTCCCGTCTCTCGGACTGTCGCCACCTCTCCACGCACCTGGGCTTTTACAGGCCGCTCCGACACCACGCACTCCCGTCTCTCGGACTGTCGCCACCTCTCCACGCACCTGGGCTTTTACAGGCCGCTCCGACACCACGCACTCCCGTCTCTCGGACTGTCGCCATCTCTCCACGCACCTGGGCCTTTATAGGCCTCACCAACACCACGCGCTGCCGCCTCTCGGACTGCCGCCGCCTCTCCATGCACCTGGGCCTTTATAGGCCGCTCCAACACCACGCACTCCCGTCTCTCGGACTGCCACCGCCTCTCCACACACCTGGGCCTTTATAGGCCTCACCAACGCCACGCACTCCCGCCACTCGGACTCTTAACTTGTTGAGGCGTGACAGGGGTTCCTTCACTCTCAAAATCATCCATTTTTAACATTATTAACATTAGATCCGGTTCTACCTCTGGTGTGGGCAACGGCAACCGGCTCAAAGCATCGGCACAATTCTCTGTGCCAGGTCTGTGGCGAATCACATAATCATAGGCAGATAATATCAGCACCCACCTTTGGATGCGGGATGAAGCGATGGTATTGATACCTTTGCTCTCGGAAAACAATGAAATGAGCGGCTTCTGATCAGTCTCTAATTCGAACCTCAGACCGAACAGGTATTGATGCATCTTTTTAACACCATACACACACGCTAAAGCTTCTTTTTCTACCATATTGCAGGCTCTTTCCACTTTAGACAAACTTTTGGATGCATACACGACAGGTTGAAGTTTCCCCGACTCATTGGCTTGTTGGAGTACGCAACCAATTCCATATGACGATGCATCACAGGCCAAAATTAAATGTTTACATGGGTCATAATATACCAGCAGCTTGTTCAAGCAAAGCAGATTGGTGGCTTTCCCGAAAGCTCTGCCTTGCGATGCGCCCCATACCCAGTTGTCGCCTTTTCTCAATAGCGTGTGCAATTGTTCTAGTAAGGTGCTCAATTTAGGTAGGAAGTTACCAAAGTAGTTTAGTAGACCCTGGAATGAACACAGCTCTGTCACATTCTGTGGCTTGGGTGCATTCTTGATGGCCTTGGTTTTCACATCAGCAGGTCTGATGCTATCAGCGGCGATTTTCCTTCCGAGGAATTCGACCTCCGGTGCCATGAAGACGCACTTAGTGTGTCTGAGTCCCACTCTATCCAAACGCAGTAGAACCTCTTCCAGGTTGTTCAGATATTCCTTGGAGTCACAACCGGTGATCAGGATGTCATCTTGGAACATGACAGTTCTGGGAACGAACTTCAGTAGACTTTCCATATTCCTCTGAAATATTGCTGCAGCCGAGCGAATTCCAAAAGGGCACCTGTAGTAAATAAACAGTCCTTTGTGCGTGTTAATGCACGTAAGTCTTTTCGACGTCTCGACCAACTCCTGCATCATATAAGCCGACGTCAAGTCCAGTTTTGTGAATGACTTCCCCCCGGCTAGTGTCGCAAACAAGTCATCAGCCTTCGGTAATGGGTACTGATCTTATTTCGAAACCCTGTTGATCGTAGCCTTGTAGTCTCCACAGATTCTGACTGTGCCATCACTTTTCAGCACAGAAACAATGGGGCTGGCCCATTCATTAAATTTGACCGGTGATATGATCCCTTCACACTGGAATCTTTCCAGTTCAATTTTGACCTTCTCCCTCATCATATACGGCACTGCCCGAGCTTTATAATGGACGGGTCTTGCAACTGAGTCCACATAGATCTGCACCTTGGCTCCTGTGAAGTTGCCGATACCCAGTTCAAACAGCGAGGATAACTTGCTCAATACTTGAGCACATGTATCTTCCTCCGATAACAACGCCTTTATGTCGTTCCAGTCGCATCTGATTTTCTCCAACCAGCTCCTGCCGAGCAGCGTTGGGCCATTGCCCGGAACAATCCACAGTGGTAACTCGTGAACCAGAACGTTATATGACACATTAATTTGTGCACTGCCAATCACCTTTATTAGTCCTTAGTGTACGTGCGCAGCTTGGCATTAACAGGGCTCAGCCTGGGCCTCACAGTCTTAGTATCCCACAGCTATAAAATGCTCTCTAATTCATGATCGATTGACTCGCCCCCGTGTCCAGTTCCATCGATACCGGTATCCCGTTAAACTTCACGTTAATCAAAATTGGTTTACTCTTGGTTATGAAGGAGTACAGTCCATACACTTCCTCCTCTGGCATCTTGGATTGCGTATCCGGATCCGCGCTAGTCGGACTCTCATGCTCCATGTGGTGTGTCGCAGCTCTCTTGCTCATCTGCGGATACTTGCACTGGAGATGCCCCACTCTCAGACAGCCTTTGCAATTATATTGCTTAAATCGGCACTGCCACAGGTTTCGCGAACACAGCTGGATAGGCCCTGCCATATGCCACTCTGCAGAACGCCAAATCAATCGCGTTTACAGGACTTGTCGAGGTTCGGTTCTTCACCGCTATTTGCTTTAGACTCCTGTCCGTCATCATACATGATTGAGCGATCTGGATGGCCCTTTTTAAATCCAACTCCTCCACCGCCAGAAGTTTGCGCAGGATCAACTCATGGTTGATACGGATAACAAAGAAGTCCTGCAGCATGTCTGCCAACACCATCCCGAACCTGCACGGTCCCGCTAGACATCTCAGATTGCCAACGAATTCCGCCAAGTTCTGGCCCTCCGATCGAACATGTGTACAAAACCTGTATCTCGAGATGATGATGCCATCGTCTGGCTTGAGGTGCTCCCCTGCCAATGTACACAACTCCTCATATGTTTTCTCTGTTGGATCACTAGGCATGAGTAGATTTTTTATCAGACCGTAGATCTTTGAACCACACACAGTGAGGAACATGGCCCGGCGCTGATCTGCATCGTCGACCTCCTTCATTTTGTTGGCCACGAAGTACTGGTTCAAACAACTCACAAAGTCTGCCCAATCTTCTCCCTCCACGAATCGCTCTAAAAACCCAATCGTGCTCATTTTGAAAACAAAGGTTCTTGTATTCTCGCCGCCAAATGTTACGTATGCAATAAAGGTTCAAACTGAGTAATGTTTAATTAAGCAAGGTACAACCTTGGCTCTGCTTTATTTAGGTCCAATGTGCCTGACTTTCAAAACGGCTGGCCTTTTATACCTGAGCAGCACCATGTGGCATCTGACAATTATGCCATCTGGTGGCTACAAACAGAATGTACATACATGACAAATGATATCACCCAAATCTGAAAACGCCCACTGGGACCAAACCGCCGACGTACATCACCGAGAAAATCGCCAGGGCATAAGTTTTGTTTCAATGGAAGCCGGTCCAGATCCGCCCTGTGAAAGCTGCTTAAACAGGGCGATAGGTGAGTACTCTGCAAAGAAAGGTAAGTTAAAGGTGCTTTATTTTTTTTTAATTTTTAAAAGTATTTTTAAAATTTTTATATTTTTTATTGTGAAAACATTTTTTTTTAAGTTTTCCCCCTTCCCTAGGCCCAACCACAGCCTCGGACTAAATTTTTTTTGAAATGCCCGTTTTACTTAGTTTCCCCTTAACCGCCGAGAAAACCGCTGAGAATAATCATGCAAGACCCATTTTCTTGACGGACGATTAGTTTTAATTAGTTTTAACTTAAAAGTGGACATTTTTACCAGCGTTACTCACCAAACGTTAGTAGTTTTTCTGAGCGGGCAATAGGGCATTGAGGGTCTCTCGAGAAAGTCTAGCCCAAGTCTTTCTCTTTCCCTAAAGTCTTTCCAAGGTCCTGCTGCTGGGATCAGTGGTGCTGCTACCTTTACAGACTCTGCCATTTTTAATACATTCCTGTGCTGGTCAGGACAGCATTTGTTGAAAGCAACATGAGCTGATACAGTAATCAATGTGTGCACTGCTCACCAGCACAGAAGCATATTTAAATAGACAACTCTGCAACTTTAGCAACTCCATCATCATCATCATGGGCAGTCCCTCGGAGTCAAGGATGACTTGCTTTCACATTAAAAATGAGTTCTCAGATGACTGATAAGTCTGATGCGGGAACTACAGTCTCTGTCGCAGGTTGGACAGACGGTAGTTGAAAGGACATTGGTTGAAGTGCCGGTCTGTTGAAGTGCTTGGGTTTCATGTGCTCCTTCCGCCGTTTGCGCTTGGTCTCCGCTTGCTCCTGGCGAAAGAGACTCAAGGTGTTCGGCACCTTCCCAGATTATTCTCTTCTACTTTGAGCGATCTTTTATCAGGGATTCCCAGGTGTCGGTGGAGATGTTGAACTTTTTCAAGGAGGCCTGAGAGTGTCCTTGAAGCATTTGCTCTGCCCATCTGGGACTCGTTTGCCATGTTGGAGCTCCGAGTAGATCGCTTGCTTTGGGAGTCTTGTATCAGGCATATGCATGACGTGGCCCGTCCATTGGAGCTGATTGAACGTTCTCTATATTTCGATGCTGAGGATGTTGGCCTGGGCGAGAACACTGACATTGGTGCATCTATCCTGCCAATGGATTTGTAGGATCTTCCAGAGGCAGCATTTGTGTATAGTGCTTTGATGTGCCTGCTGTATATAGTCCATTTCTCAGAAACATATATGAGGGAAAGTTCCACTCCTGCTATGTAGACCATGAGCGTTGTGCTGGATTTAAGGTTCTGGTCTTCAAACATTCTCTTCCTTAGCCAACCAAAGTCTGCGCTGATACACTGAAGTGGTGTTGGACCTCGTCATCAATGTCTGCCCTTGTTGACAGTAGGCTCCCGAGGTATGGAAAATGGTCCACGTTGTCCAAGACCTCGTCGTGGATTTTGAGAATCAGGGGCAGTGCTGTGTAGTGGGGGCAGGTTGATAGAGCACCTTTGTTTTATGGATGTTTAGTGTAAGGCCCATACAGTGAATGTGTTGATGATGGTTTGGAGTTTGTCCGCCGAGTGAGCGCAGATGCAAGCATATTGTAATTCGATGACAGAGGATGGCACTGTTATGTTCAGAATAACTCCACAAGACTATTTGCTGTAAGCGCAAACTGATGTGACCTTAGTCTCTTTAATCAAACTCCAGAGTGCCGAAGCAGCATGGCAGACAACCTTTTATGCTTGCTTGCATGAGGTGTGCAGGCGACCCATGGATTTCCAACAGATGCGCCCCCTGGCGGCAAGCCTGACACAATTATAAAGTTTACATACATAACAGGCACGACCTTGGATCTGGTCTGAAGGCGATGGAGTTTGAACAGTTTCCCGTTTGATCTATAGATTATCTCCTCTCCAGCGGGAAGCTAACTGAGAGTGAGATGTAGCATTGCAGCAAGGAAGATCGAGAAGAGCATTGGTGCAATGACACAGCCTTGCTTCACTCGGTTTGTACATGAATTGGGTCTGTGGTGGATCCGTTGGTCAGGATCAAGGCTTGCATGTCATCATGAAGCAAGCGGAGGATGGTGAAAAATTTTTGAGGCCAGCCGAATTTGAAGAAGATGCTGCATAATTCCTTACAGTTGATAGTGTTAAAGGCCTTTATCAGGTCAAAGAAGGCCATGTTGGTGTTGTTCCCTGCATTTTTCTTGAATTTCTCACGCGGTGAAGATCATGTCTATTGTGCCCCTTAGTGGACGGAATCCGTAGTGCGAATCAGGGAGGAGTTCTTCAGCCACAGGGAGAAGGCAGTTGAGGAGGATTCTTGCGATAACTTTCCCTGTGGTAGACAGCAGGGAAACTCGTCTGTAGTTACTGCAGTCGGATTTATCACCTTTCTTGAAGATGGTCACGATTACAGCATCTCTGAGATCCCCTAGCATGCTCTCCTTCTTCCAAATAAGAGAAATGAGTTCATGTATTCGCGCCAGTTGTGCTTCTCCACCATGTTTTAGTGCTTTGGGGGTATTCCATCTGCTCCCGAGGCCTTGTTGTTCTTCAGTTGTCGAATGGCCTTTTCTACCTCATGCAGGGTTATTATTATCATTAGCAACTCCACCACACGCATTTCAATCAACTTTACAATCAGCAGGTTTCTGCACAAGGCTCCCCTATGCACACCGATATATAAGACAACCACTGAAATCAGGACACCCAAGTGCAAACCAAGTATTATACTTGTCTTACACTGTATCAGCTAAATATTTGTTTTCAGAACTGGCTAAATTATAGAATATAATTTAGATATTGTGATTATTTTCATTGAATACATCTGTACATATCTGAGCAGCGTTATGTGTGCTTGTTAGAAGATAAACAAATGGGGATCCTGTCTGAGGAATTCAAGATTTCAAACAATGCAAGACAGAACTGCATACTTGCTCTAAGCTTCTTTGATCTATTCTTCATTGCTATGTTCAATAATATTACAACAACAACATGTATTTATATAGCGCCTTTAACGTAGTGAAACGTTCCAAGGCACATTATGAGGAATATTATGAGATTTTTTTTAAATGGCACTTATAGTAAAAGTGTTGCATTTGCTTTGACATATCCAGCACACTTATTAACCAGAACTGTTACCTCTTTGCAGTTTCTCCCAATTTATGATTTACACCTCACCCTTCAATGCTATCATTACTGAAGCAGATTTGAATGAGTTTAAAATGTTGAAAGGATTACCAAAGATATAGAGCATCTTTTTGTTATTTTCTAATCGCCTAATAAAAATTTACAAGCTCAGCCTATTTGTTTGGTTGCAGTGGATTTGAGAAGTCTCCTTACTTAAGGAAGGCTATACTTGCCATTGACGGACTGCAACCAGACTAATTCATGGGATGAGGGAATTGATCTATGAGGAGAGATTGAGTAGACTACGCCTATATTCTCTGGAGTTTAGAAGAATGAGAGTTGATTTCATTGAAATATACAAAATTCTTACAGGGAGGGTGTTTCCTCTGGTTGAGGAGTCTAGAACCATGGGTCACAGTCGCAGAATAAGCGGTCAGCCATTTAGAACTGCGATAAGAAGAAACTTCTTCACTCAGAGAGTGGAGAATCTTTGGAATTCTCTATTCCAGAGGGCTGTGGAGGCTCAGTCTTTGAGTATATTCAAGACAGAGATCGATAGATTTTTGAATATTAAGGGAATCAAGGGATATGGGATAGTACAGACAAGTGGAGTTAAGGTAGAAGATCAGACATGATCTCATTGAATGGCGGAGCAGGCTCGAGAGGCTGAATGGCGTACTCCTGCTCCTAATTCTTACGTTCTTATGACAGCTCCAAAAGACTTACTTAGTTATCAGAATTGGAAAATAAGGTAAAATGTATTAGTCTAAGGCACTTTGTGTGATAAATTTCAACTTTTCCTGACCCATCATAAAGCCTGGGAATGTAATCATGCCATTTAGTTGTGATTATGTATGGTTTAAAAATCAATAACCTTTGATTGTTAAAACTCAATATGGCTACTGCCTTTTCCATTCTTTGAACCTGAGAAACAGCACAATATGAATACTTTGAAATCGCCAGCTGGTATCGATTTTAAAGGAAATGTGGCAGAAAACAACAGACAATAGAAACAAGATTCTGAGCTGTGCTTAGTAGCAAAATAAAATCATTAGAAATCAAATGATAGTCAAGAATGCATTGGAAGCTTATAGCACTTTTCCATTTGACCCTCCAAGATACAGAAGAGTTTCTTTAAAAATGTTATGCATATATAGCAATTATACTGTCCAGCTCACAACAATATGCATATCAAAGAAAGTATACAAAATGAGTAAAAGTGCAAACGATGAGAGAGAGTGAGATTTCTTCACAGGTACTCATCAAAGCATATTGAATCCTGGGCTTTATAAATAGAGGCAATAGAGCACAAAAGTCAGGAACTTATGCTAATTCTATATAAAACACTAGATCGGCCCCAACTAGAGTATAGGGCCCAAGTTTCGGCCTCAGTTGCTCCTGATTTTTTGGAGCAACTGGTGTAGAACGGAGTATCTTCGAAATTCAAATTCTCGGCATTTAGTTTGCTCCAGTTCTAGTCAGTTAGAACAGTTTCACTTTGGAACAGAATTTTTTTTTCAAAAGGGGGTGTGTCCGGCCACTTACGCCTGTTTTCAAAGTTTCGGCAGTGAAAACTTATTCCAAACTATCTTAGAATGGGAGTAAGTGAAGATTTTTGTATGCTCGAAAAAACCTTGTCTACACATTAGAAAATCAGGCGTAGGTTACAAATCAGGCGTAGGGAATGGGGAGGGGGGGGTTTAAAGGGAAGTTTACAAACATTAAACACTTCAGTTTTACAAATAAAGAGCCATCATCAATAATAAATGATGAAAACATCAATAAATCAACCAATAAATCAATCAAAAAAAATTTATAAGAAATAATTTTTTTTTAAATCAATAAATAAAACATTTTCTACTTACCGACTGCAGCACCGGGAGCCCTCCAACAGCGTGCTGGGATGCCCCCCCAGTGTGTCTCTATCTCTCTGTCTGTCTGTCTGTGTGTGTCTCTCACTCTTTGTCTGTCAGTGTCTGTGTTTCTGACAGCGAGGGGAGGGGAGGGAGGGGAAGGAGGGGGGCAGGGGGAGGGATGGGTGAAAAGGGGAGAGAAGGGGGGGCGGAGAAGAAGGGGAAGGGGGGGAGGAGGAGAAGGGGAAGGGGGGAGGAGGAGAAGGGGAAGGGGAGAGAAGGAGAAGGGGAAGGTGGGGAGGAGGAGAAGGGGAGGGAAGGAGGAGAAGGGGAAGGGGGGAGGAGGAGAAGGGGAAGGGGGGTAGGAGGAGAAGGGGAGGGGGGAGGAGGAGAAGGGGAAAGGGGGGGAGGAAGAGAAGGGGAAGGGGGGGAGAGGAGAAGGGGAAGGGGGGGAGAGGAGAAGGGGAAGGGGGGGAGAGGAGAAGGGGAAGGGGGGAGAGGAGAAGGGGAAGGGGGGAGAGGAGAAGGGGAAGGAGAAGGGGGGGAAAGGAGAAGGGGGGAAAGGAGAAGTGGGGAGAAAGGAGAAGTGGGGGGAGGCTGAACAGGCCGGGCCCAAGACTTCGGGCAGGGCCCATCCCCAGCACCAGATTTACAGGTAGGTGGCGTTGGGTCAGGTCGGGGGGAGCGTGGGTCGGCGTCAGGAGCGTGGGTCGGGTCGCGGTGGGTGGGGGAGGGAGAGCGGGTCGGGTCGGGGGGGGAGGGAGAGCGGGTTGGGTCGGGGGGGGGAGGGAGGTCGGGTTGGTTCGGTTCGGGTCGGGGGGGGGGCAGAGGGAGGTCGGGTCGGTTCGTGTCAGGGGCGGGTGGAGGGAGGTCAGGTTGGGTCGGGTCGGGTGCGGGTGGTGGAGGGGGGGAGGGAGCGCGGGTCCGGTCCGGTCCAGGGGCGGGTGGGGAGAAGGAGTCGAGTCGGGTCGGGAGGAAGCATGAGCTGGGCGTGGGAGGCAGCCTTATGCACGAAGCCCCAGTGAGGCCATTCGGCCAGGGCTAGGGGCTGCGTGCTTCGGGCCCTTCCCACACAGTTTTGGGCGCCTGGAGCTACTGCACATGCGCGCCTACTGTAGCGTGCATGTGCAGAGGTCCCGGCACTGTTTTCAGTGCTGGGACCTGGCTCCACCCCCAACTGCTCGTGCTGCGCCGCGCCTGACTCAAGAGGACCAGCAGGGTGCTGGAGAATCTGTAAGTTTTTTTTAGGCGCACTTTGTGGCGCGATAAATGGGCGTCCAGGTCGGGGAACGGCGCAGCCCGAAACTTGGGCCCATTATGTCTAACTCTGGGCAGCACACTTTTGGAAGGACATGAAGGCTTTGGAGAGGGTGCAGAAGAGATTTACTAAAATGGTTCCAGGGATGAGGGATTACAGTTACGTGGATAGATTGGAGAAGCTGGGGTTGTTCTCCTTAGAGCAGAGAAAGTTCAGAAGAAATTTGAAAGCGGTGTTTAAAATCATGAAGGGTTTAAATAAAGAGAAACTGTTTCCAAAGACTGAAGGGTCAATAAACAGGGGGCACAGTTTTAAGGTGATTAGCAAAAGAACCAGAAGTGACATGAGGAAAAACGTTTTTACACAATGAGTGGTTAGGATTTGGAATGCAAAGCTTGATAGGGTGATGGATACAGATTCAATAGTAGCCTTCAAAAGGGAATTGGATAAATACTTGAAGGAGAACAAATTGCAGGATATGGAGAAAGAGTAGGGGAGTGGAACTAACTGAATTGCTCTTTGAAAGAGCTGGTGCAGTCTGGATGGACCTCCTGGTCTCCTTCTGTGCTGTACTATGCTATGATTCCATGATGATTCTATGAACTTCAACAGAGAGCAAGCCAGACACAGGAGCTCAAGATTCTGTTGTAACAATCAATGTATTTAAAAAGCTTAAGAGGTGTCCAGTGAGAAAAGGCTCCAAGTCAAAGAAAAGGGTCACTTTTGCTCAGTACAGAGAAAAATGTCAGGTTGACTTTATTATTGAGAAGTCAGTTATTGGACTGAATGCATCTGAGCAATTCAACCTTGTGAATTAAGTGCTCGCAGTGACCCAGGAGACTGAGTTGGAGGTGTTGAAAGGTTATGTAGATGCATTCAGTGGAATTGATGTAAAGATCACATTGAGATTGATAATGAAGTAAAGTTTGTAGTTTACCCATCTACAAAAGGGATCTGCATGTATCCAAAGTAAAGTGAAGGCAGAATTAGATAGAAAAGCTGAGAATTATATAGGGTTGAACAGCCAGCAGGCCATCATTCAGGAGTGATTGTTGAAAAGCCATTAAACTCTCAATTTTTTTTGACATGAGATGTAAAAGGGCTGTCAAGCAACAAAACTACCATCTGCCTACTGGGGATGAAATAGCTTCCAGCTCAGCAGAGAATAAGGCTTTTAAATTACACTATGGGATAACAGTTGTAAGCATTCATCTGAAATTCCTTTCTCTGCTATTTTAAATATATTTAAATACCTGTTTAAAATAAATGGGTTAACACCTCCATTAAAATAGCGGAGAGAGGAATTTCAGATAAAGTGTTAAATGTTTGTAGCCATTATCTCGTGGCATAGTTCCAAGACCCAAGTGCTTTAGTCTGCTTGATGCTAGCAGTGCTTTTTGGCAAATTCACCTTGATGGATCTAGTAGTAAACTGCACTTTCAACACAATTTGTGGAAGGTGTCCAATTTTAAGAATACCTTTTGGAATAATTAAAGGTCCTAAAATGTTTTGCAAAGTTATGAATCAGCTATTCAAAGGTATTCCTGGGAGTAGCTGTGTACATATCAGTATAAAATCAGGCCATTCAGTCCAACTGGTCTATGCCGGTGTTTATGCTCCACACGAGACTCTTCCCAATCTATTTGATCTAACCCTATCAGCATAACCCTCTATTCCCTTTCTCCCTCATGTGTTTATCTAGCTTCCCTTAAATACATCTGTGCTAGTCACCTCAACTACGCCACATGATAGTGATTTTCACATTATAACCACCCTCTGGGTAAAGAAGTTTCTGCTGAATTCCTTACTGGATTTATTATATAAATTATATACTTGTATGGAGCATTACAAGAAATTGAAGCAAGTCTTTGAATGCATTAGAAGGGAGAGGAATAAAATTAAAAACAGGCAATTGTAGAGTAAGCATAACAAATGAAGGATTGTAACTGGATAAATCAAAACAAGCAGAGGCATCAGTGGAGAAACAAATAAAGAGATGGCTAGGCTCATGGGAGTGATAATGTTATACATTAGAAGTTTATTTCTAAGCTGTCAACAGTGAAGGTTGTAATTACTGCAGTATGACACTGAAAGGAATCATCAGATAAGTCATTTCCAAATGGAAAGCTATATTGGCACAGACAAAATGGGCCAAAAATTGATCAACTTACCACCCACTGCCGTCGACATTCCTCTGCAAGATCTGCCCAGTGCCACTTTCGAGGTGGGCTGGAGCAGGCGGGAGGGGACAACCGTTGGGATCCGTCCGCTGATGACAACTGAGCTCCGTCCACCGAGTTCCCATATTCATGCGAGCGGGAGTCGGCACCAGAACGGGGGTGGACCGCTGGCTGGAGGCTGGTCTGTCCCCAATGGTAAGTCTGAAAATCCTGAAAAAAGGGTGAGTGAACATTTTTTTTCCCCACGGTGATTTACCTGGATGGGGTCCCCTGAATGTAATCCAATAGTTTTTTTAATTTTTCCTGAAGATTTTTATTTTCAGCTGTTCGACCCTCCGTGGGCCCAACTCTATCCTCATCAGCACTTGGGTGGCAAGCGCCTTTGCCATCGAGAATGGGAGCTCCCGCCGGCTGCCGGCCAGATTGGCGGCGTATGACACTGCTTTGCCGCCCGCCAACCTTTGAGGGACCTTGTTGATGAATATCCTGGCCAAAGAACCATCAGGTGCCTAGCCGGCCATCGACGATCCTTTGGGTGACACTTTGGGCCCTTCACCAATTTTGGGCCCAATGTCCGAATCAAACAATAACAATGTTCTTTTAAAGTACTCTTTTATCCTTCAACAGTTTCACAGCAATTCTTGTAAGCAGACGTCATCCTTCATGAACCAGAAAGCGTTCTTTTTAGCAAGTTTGCCCTTTCAGATGGCCTGCGACCCATGGGATTAACAAGCTCTCCAGCACATTTGATGCTGTTTTTGCAACAACTGATTTTCTTACTGCAGTTGACAGTGCTGCTGGTCAAAATTGCACACCCTTATGCCGCAGTATTAAATGTCACCCTGGTTGGTCTGCATAAGCATTTCCCAGTTATTTGCATCAGTATCACACAGCTTCAAAGACAGAAAATGCCGACAACACTCAGCATTGGAAGAGAGGAGGCTGAGGGGAGACCTCATTGAGGTGTATAAAATTATGAAGGGCCTGGATATAGTGGATAGCAAGGACCTATTTTCCTTAGCAGAGGGGTCAACAACCAGGGGGCATAAATTTAAAATAATTGGTAGAAGGTTTAGAGGGGATTTGAGGGGCAATTTCTTCACGCAGTGGGTTGTGGGGGTCTGGAACTAACTGCCTGAAAGGATGGTAGAGGCAGAAATCCTCACCACATTTAAAAAGTACTTGGATGTGCACCTGACGTGCCATAACCTGCAGCATTATGGACCCAGAGCTGGAAAGTGGGATTAGGCTGGATAGCATCTTGTTGGCCGTCATGGACATGATGGGCCGAAATGGCCTCCTTCCGTGTTGTAAACTTTTATGATTCTATTCTACAATTCAAGTCAGAAACTGTTTTCAGGGAGATGAAGTGCAATGTCTAAAACATCACCCCTCATCTCCACAAATGTTGTGCCTAACTCAACGAGCGTTTCCAACATTTTCTGTTTTGTCAGAGATTCCCAGCATCTGCTCCATTTTGGATTTTGCCACAGAGGTTCAGGCTGCTTTTCAACGTATTCTTAAAAACACTTCCTCTGCCCATCCCATCTCCAGTCTCGGATGAAATGCATCCCAGGTTGTTGAGCGAAGTAAAAGAGGAAATAGCAGAGGCCTTGACCATCATTTTCCAGTCCTCTTTGGATATGGGCATGGTGCCGAAGAATTGGAGGACTGCTAATGTTGTATCCTTGCTTAAGAAGGGAAAAAGGAATAGGCCGAGTAATTAGAAGCCTGTCAGCCTAACCTCAGTGGTGGGAAAATTATTGGAAAAAATCCTGAAAAACAGGACAAATCTGCATTTGGATAGGCAAGGATTATTTAGGGACAGTCAGCACGGATTTGTTAAGGGAAGATCATGTTTGACTAACCTGATTGAATTTTTTGAGGAGGTAACCAAGAGGGTCGATGAGGGTAGTGTGTATGATGTAGTATATATGAACTTTAGCAAGGCTTTTGATAAGGTCCCGCATAGTAGACTGGTCATGAAGGTTAAAGCCCATGGGATCCAGGGCAAAGTGGCAACTTTGATCCAAAATTGACTTGGAGGTAGGAAGCAAAGGGTAATGATTGATGGATGTTTTTGTGATTGGAAGGATGTTTCCAGTGGGATTTCGCAGGGCTCAGTACCTGGTCCCTTGCTTTTTGTGGTATATATCAACAATTTAGATTTGAATATAGGGGGTATGATTAAGAAGTTTGCACTCGACACTAAAATTGTCTGTGTGTTTGATAAAAGAGGAAAGTCATGGGCTGCAAGAGGATATCAATCTACTGGTCAGGTGGGCAGAGCAGTGGCAAATGGAATTTAATTCAAAACAGTGTGAGGTGATGCACTTTGGCAGGGCTAATAAGGAAAGGGTATACACATTAAGTGGTAGGTCACTAAATAGTGTAAATGAACAAAGGGATCTTGGAGTGCTTATACACAGATCCCGAAGGCCAGATGGATAAGGTGGTTAAGAAGGTATATGGAATGCTTGCCTTTATTGGCCAAGGCATAGAATATAAGAGCAGGGAGGTTATGCTTAAATTGTATAATACTTTGGTTAGGCCACAGCTGGAGTACTGCATGCAGTTCTGGTTGCTGTATTATAGGAAGCACCTGATTGCACTCGAGAGGCTGCAGAGGAGATTTACTAGGATGCTGCCTGGAATGGAGAATCTTAGTTATGAGGATAGATTGGATAGGCTGAGTTTGTTCTCATTGGAACAGAGGAGGTTGAGAGGAGACCTCATTGAGGTGTACAAAACATTGATGGGCCTGGACATAGTGGATAGTAAGGGGCTATTTCCATTGATGGAGGGGGCTATTACGTGGGGGCATAGTTTTAAGGTGGTTGGTAGAAGGTTTAGAGGGGATTTGAGCGGGAGGGGGGGTCTTCATTACACAGAGGGTTGTGGGGATCTGGAACTTGCTGCCTGGAAGAATGGTGGATGCAGAAACCCTCACCACTTTAAGAGATGGTTGGATGGGCACTTAAAGTGCTGTAACCTGCAGGGTTACAAACCTAGAGCTGGTAATTGGGATTAGACTAGATGACCTTTTGTTGGACGGCACAGATATAATGGTAAGTACTGCAGGGAATAGAATACGGCCAAGGTGATCTCCTGGACTAGTTTCGATCGCCTGGATTGGTCGGAGAGGAATTTTCCCAGATTTTTTTCTTTCTAATTTGGCCTGGTTTTTTATCTGTTTTTTGCCTCTCCCAGGAGATCACATGGCTCCAGCAGTTGGGGTGGAGTGTAGATGTTTTTAGTATAAGGGGTGTTGCAGTGGTGTGGGGCGGACTGGTTGGGCTGGGTGTTCTTTGCCTTTCCGTTATTGTTCATGGGTTTGTATGTAACCTTTAGGGCTGCTGATGAAGGGCTGTGCGGCTCTTTGTCGGCCGGCGCGGACACGATGGGTTGAAATGGCCTCCTTCTGCGCTGTAAATTTCTATGTTTCTATGTTTCTATGCTTGCTAGCTTTGATCTTGCTGTGCAGAACATGTTCAGTAAGTCTGTCATCCATCTGAATAATATGCCCCATCTTTGTTTTATTTTCTGCATTTCAGCACCTCACAATTGATAACTATTTGACCAGCGTGATGTGCTGCAAATGATACCTGTCTAACCTTTGATATAATGCCCATAGATTGGCCACTCATAACCAGAGAACAGATGCGATCACCACTGCACAGTAGTTTGCAACCTGATATTGTACTGAATCCAGACTCACTCCTTTAGTCTGCCAAATAAACTAGCTATTCTGTAAATTAATGAAAGTAGTGTTTAACAGCAGATAGGTGAAGTGTGTTGCAGCATTAAATACAATATTGTACATGGTGATGGATGGTTTGATAGACAGTTTACTAGATGCAAACTAGTACTTCACCTATATTGTCTTTATGTTGATAGTCAGCTGGCATTTCTTCACTGTTGCTGCAAGATCAATTGTAGATTCCTTTTTATAAGTGGAAGAACAAATTGATTAGGTTTTATAAATATGAGCATGAAATAAAAAAGCAACATGGTAACATGAAATCTATATTGGTCAGGCCGCAGTTAAAATATTGCATCCACTTTTGACCAAAAAATCATACAATCATATAAAAGTACAGCAATGAAGGAGGCCATTAGACCCATCGAGTCTGTGCCGGCTCTTTCAAAGTGCAGTGCAGTTCGTCCCACTCACCCACTCTTTCCCCATATATCTGCAATTTTTTTTCTCCTTCAATTTTTTCTTCTTCAAGTATTTGTCCAATTAGCTTTTGAAGGCCACTATTAAATCTGTATCCACCACTGTATCAGGCAGTGCGTTGCAAATTCTAACCACTCACTGTGTTAAAAAGTTTTTCCTTATTTCATATCTGGTTCTTTTGCCAATCACCTTAAATCTATGCCCTCTGGTAATTTATCCTTCAGCCATTGGAAACAGATTCTCTTTATTTACTCTATCTAAACCCATCATGATTGTATTCTACCAGAATCTGTAACCTCATGGCCGGACATGTCACTCACTCTACCATGACTATCAAGTCAGGGGACCAAGCCTGGTTCAATGAGGAGTGTTGGAGAACATGCCAGGAGCAACACCAGGCATATCTAAAAACGAGATGCCAACCTGGGGAAGCTGCAACACATGACTACATGCATACTGAACAGCAGAAGCAGCATGCTATGAACAGAGCGAAGTGACCCCACAACCAATTGATCAGATCAAAGCTCTGTAGTCCTGCCACATCCAGACATGAATGGTCATGGACAATTAAACAACTAAGGGGGGAGGAGGCTCCATAAATATCCCCAACCACAATGACTGAGAAGCCCAGCACATGAGTGCAAAAGACAAGGCCAAAACATTTGCAACCAGCTTCAACCAGACGTGCAGAGTGGATGATCGATCTCAGCCTTCTCCTGAGGTGCCCCTATCAGAGAAGCCAGCCTTCAGCCAAGTCGATTCACTCCATGTGATATCAAGAAACGGCTGAGCAAACTAGATATAGCAAAGGCATTGGGTCCCAACAACATCCCAGCTGTCGTGCTGAAGACTTATGCTCCAGAACTAGCCATGCCTCTAGCCAAGCTGTTGCAGTACACTACAACACTGGCATCTACCCGGCAATGTGGAAAACTGTCCAGGTATGTCCTGTTCACAAAAAGCAGGACAAATCCAATCCAGCCAATTGCCACCCCATCAGTCTGCTCTCAATCATCAGAAAAGTGATGGAAGGTGTTGTCAGTAGTGCTATGAAGCACCACTTACTCACCAATAACCTGCTTATCAATGCTCAATTTAGGTTCCACCAGGACCACTCGGCTCCAGACCTCATTACAGCCTTGATCCAAACATGGACAAAAGAGCTGAATTCCAGAGGCAAGGTGAGAGTGACTGCCCTTGACATCAAGACAGCATTTGACCGAGTGTGGCATAAAGGAGACCTAGTAAAATTGAAGTCAATGGAATCAGGGGGAAACTCTCCACGAGGTGGCGTCACACCTAGCACAAAGTAAGATGGTTCTGGTTGTTGGAGGCCAATCATCACAGCCCCAGGACATCACTGCAAGAGTTCCTCAGGTCAGTGGCCTAGGCCCTACCATCTTCAGCTGCTTAATCAATGACCTTCCCTCCATCATAAGGTCAGAAGTGGGGATGTTCGCTGATGATTGCACAGTGTTAATTTTCATTTGCAACTCCTCAGATAATGAAGCAGTCCATGCCTGCATGTAGCAAAACCTGGACAACATTCAGGCTTGGGCTAGTAAATGACAAGTAACAATCGCACCGCACCAGAGCCAGGCAAAGACTATCTCCAACAAGCGAGAGTCTAACCACTGCCCCTTGGCATTCAATGGCATTACCATCACCAAATCCCCCACCATCAACATACTGGGGGTCATCATTGACCAGATACGTATCTGGACCGGTCACATAAATACCATGGCTACAAGAGCAGGTCAGAGACTGGGTATTCTGCGGTGAGTGTCTTACCTCCTGACTCCCCAAAGCCTTTCCACCATCTACAAGGCATGTCAGAAGTGATGGAATACACTCTGCTTGCCTGGATGAGTGCAGCTCCAACAATACTCAAGACATCATCCAGGATAAAACAGCCCAATTGATTGGCACCCCATCCATCACATTAAACATTGACTCCTTCCACCACAGGCGCACCATGGGCTGTAACTTAAAATCTGATGATCTTAATCCTGAATGTTTTTTTAATCATTATTTGCTTTCTGAGAGACTTAAAGTTGCTCATGATCAAGTATTAACATCAAGGTGCTTGTCAAGTAGAAAGGAACGCAGATCATTAAACAACTTAATATTCAATACAGCAATGCATACCATCTACAAGATGCACTGAAGCAACTCACCAAGTCTTCTTCGGCAGCACCTCCCAAACCCGCGACCCAAACTCCAGCTGGGGCCAAACTAGTGTTTTATATAGGTAGCATAACTTCTTGGCCTTTGTAATCTGTGACCGCTAAATTCAGCTCTGTAGCACCTGGTTATTCTGCAATACGGGTGCCGATTTGGGACCAAAATGGCGTCCGTGGTGTGCGCGCACACATCTGATGCAGGCCACGCCAGATGGCATTTTGGGTAGGTCATTAGCATGGGCTGTAGGATTGAGCACTGGAAGTACGCAGATTATGACGTCAATCAACAGACAACGCTCAAGCCCTCTCTTAAACATATATTCAGCAGCAGGAAGGACCCTCTACCAGTGCAAGTTAAATGGATTATGAACTGCTTTCAGGTAAGTTGCTGATTGATTCCTACTGGCTCTTGGTGAGTTTGTAGCAGCATTTGATAATCTGTTCTCTTATTGAAGTTGCTGAAGTGTCCAGGGAGTGGTGTGGCAGGTTGATTTCTGCTCAGACCAGTTGCTCCCAGACATGAGATTGGGGGGCCGAAATTCAGATGCACCAGAAAGTTGGCGCACCTATGAGTTTTTAACTGGTACTCTCCGCTGGAACTCTTGGTGCGGTGAGTAAATCCATTTTCAGGACTTTGAATTTTTTTTAAAGCATTCCAGGAAATGGATCATAGCAGGCCTTAGACTCAGAGCCAGGCTGATTGGATGAAAATGGGTCAGTTGGGCCGTCCACCGCTGTCAATCAATGTGGTGACATCACAGCACGTGTGTGTCACCATGCTCTCTCTCCTACGTTAAAGGGAGAGATGCGATCATTTTTTAACTTTAGCCACTGAGCCACGAGGGCGGGTTTCGGCCACACCAGCAGCCTGGCACCCAAGAGGGGGTGCCAGGCTGCCCATTGGTGGCCCAGCCGAACCCAGATACAGTATTTTGCCGGCCGATCGGCAAGTTGACCGACAAAAATTCTTCCATTGCGGCCGCAGCAGTGGGCCCACCCCTTTAAGGGCGACCGCACTGCCGGGCCTCACTCAGTTCGGAGATAGTGCACCAGCAGAAAAACCTGCCGGGGGCACCGCGCGGCAGAGGATCGAGGGATGGCTGGTAAGTATTTTTTTATTGCTATAAATTGGCGGTGCAACTACTTGGGCGGAATGGGGTCCAGGCCGAGAAATCCCCGGTCTGAATTTAGGTTGTGTTGGCCTGTGTAGAATTTACCAATATCTCGCAAAGATTCCAGATACCTTTCCCCTACAGAGGAGAAGAATCCCTTTCTGGGCTTTTAAAATGAGTTTAAAGGAGCAGACGAAGCCTGCGGGGGATAAAAGGGGATGCATTCATGGAGACACCCCCCCCCCAGTGTTTGGACTCATAGGAAAGGGAATTCAACATGGATCTAATTACAGAAGCTTGAGATCCCCTAAACATCAATGGGAAGGAGCATATCAATTTTAAGATTCTACAACATTTTGGCTGCAAAAAAGAGTTACCAAATACAGGAGGTGGGGCCAACGTCTGAAGCAAATTCGTGTATTAAGGACCCCAGGCTATTCACCCTCTAAGAGATGATCGAATTACCCAATCAAGCACAATGGAAACCATGGTAAGAAAAACTGAACAATCCTAAAACAATGCAAAACCAGTGATAGCACATTCTCACACCCTAATCGAGTTACTTGATCTTCACGGGAGGGTCTTCTCTAACACTCCTAACCCACCACACACCTACTCAGATGCTCCGAGATGGGAGGATTAAGGACGGGACGGTGAGCAGTACCCGCATTGCTCGCTGGACCCTGCTCCTCTCACAGATGGACCTCAGAGTAGAAGGCCCCCGCGAGCCAAGGCTCGCAGCCAACCTAATCTATCCAGGGAAAGCCCACAGGTGCTCCATAGAAGGGGTATGGGAGGTAAACATTGGCCTTCAGGCGGGGTTACACCCTACAGGCCAGGACATCTACGTGGATGGGTCCAGCATGGTATCTGCTGGCGAACGACTCACTGGGTGCGGAGTCTACGACCCAAGGACAGGTATTGCCCTGGCAATCAAGCTCCCCAGCACCATGAGTGCCCAGCATGCTGAACTGTCCGCCGTAATGTACGTGGTGGCCCACCCCGAGGAATTCCCTACCCCGTACATGATTTGCTCGGACAGTATGTTCACCTGCAATTCATGTACGGAGTACATGGCTATCTGGTCCCGTCACGGATACACGTCCGCTGACGGGAGACCCCCGACAATCAAGCCCCTGCTGGAGAAAATCATGACAGCGGTGGGGGAAGAGGGAAAGGTCTACATACATAAGGTGAAGGCCCATTCAAAAACCGAACCCCGTGCAGAGGGAAACCAACAGGCTGACAAACTGGCCAAAGAAGGTGCCCGCACGAGAAAGTTCTGGGACCCCTATGACACCGGCCACATAGCAGCGGTCAAGAATAAGAACAGGGCAGCAGAGAGTACAGTGATAGCTTTGGCCCCGGACTTAAAAACAGTTCAGGCACAGGACCCGGTCCTGAAAGCTGTCCTGAACGCACTAGCTAGAGGAGAGAGAGTAGAAGGTCCGTACGGCACAGCAGCCATTACCGTTAAGGAAGGCATGCTGTTTAAAGAGGGACAATGGGTCGTGCCACAGCAGCACCAGAGGGAATTCCTAAAACTGGCCCATGAGGGTCCAGGAGCAGGACACCCCGGGCCTGAGACCACCTGGCAACGGGTGGAACAGGCAGGATGGTGGCTGGGACTCAGGGAGGACGTCCGCGAGTTCTGTGCGAACTGCCTGGTGTGTGCTGCGAACACCCCTGACCCCCAGAAAAGGAAGGTGTCCCTAGGACACGTCAGGAGGGTAGAGGGACCATGGCAGTCAATCCAAATTGACTACATCGGGCCCCTACCCACTGCCCAGGGAGGCTACAAATACTGCCTAGTCCTGGTGGACGTGTTCTCAAAATGGGTTGAAGCCTTCCCCTGCCGAACAGCCACCGCACTAGGGACAGCTAAGATTCTAGTGAGGGAAGTGTTCTCCCGGTGGGGGCTCCCACAGTATGTGGAGTCGGACCAGGGGAGTCATTTCACCGGGCAGGTAATGCAGGCAACCCTTAAGGTGCTCGGCATTGAAGGGAAATGGCACGTTGCCCACAATCCACAGTCATCGGGTATTGTGGAGCGTTTAAACCGCACCATTAAAGAAAGGCTGCGGAAGGAAACGGGAGACTCACCCCAAAAGTGGGTGGAGGTCTTACCGTTGGTCTTAATGGGGATCCGAGCTAGCCAGTCAAAGAGCACCGGGTATTCCCCATACGAGCTCATGATTGGCCGGATCATGCGGACCCCCGCCCATGTCCTAGCCCCGGTGCTCACAGAAGGTCAGCTCAGAGAGGTGAACCGGGACCGGTTTGTCAGGAACCTGTTTGAACACCTCAAACAGATCCACTGGCAGGCTGCTAGTAACATGGGCAGATAGCATCAGAGTAACCGATTGCTGCTAGAACCCAGCAAACACCACGAATGGGAGATAGGGGACCAGGTCATGGTGAGGAACTATGCTTGGGTCGGGGTTTTTGAAGCATTATATATGGGGCCATACAGCATTGTGGACAAGGCAAGCCCGATGGTCTATGCCATGAAGCTGCCCCGCTGTACTAAGTGGTTCCACATCAACCAGTGCAAGCTGTACAACCCAGGTTCAGCCAAGCACAGAGGGCAGCCAGGAGGGGTGAACATCCTCAGGACAGGGACCCTCCGTTGGCCGCTCCCGACGGTGGAGGGCCCACAGGGAATGTGGCAGGCTCAAAAACCGTGCCTATAGGGACGGTGAACTGGAGGGGCTATCCCACCCATCATTTGGGATTCGGACGTACCCCCAGTAACCCAAGCCTTGAGAAAGACCCTCCGTACACCACAGCCAAAGATACCGTGGTCACCGGCATCTGAGCCTCAGCGATTCTACCCTAGGAGAAGGGCAGCCCGATAGGAAAGGCCGAACGTCAGAAGTATAGAGGCCGCTCAGAGTAAGGACCACCAGCCAGCCGCCTCCAGCGGTGAGGGTCTCACAGGAGCAGTAGCAACGAGCTGTCCCAGAGACAAGGGTTTCCAGCTCACCGGCTGCGGGGAAACCCAAGCACCCAGGCGGCTATCAGGCCGCACAAGGCATGGGCCTGACAGGGACTAACCAGGCCACCCGGAGACGGGTGGCGGTTGTACATAGCTCTAATTTTTGTTTAAGGCAGCTGACTGCACCATTTTACATTTTGAGGTTTAGTTTAGAATTGAGGTTAATGTTGCAGTAATGTTTAGGTGATTATTTTGAGTTTGTCTTGTGTGTCAGCCAGCCTGAGAGCAGTTCTCAAGGGCAGGATCCAGACATTACCGGGTGATGGACAAACCTCAGGAGACCAATTGATGTTGTTTAATTTTAATCTATGTTTTTTTCCTTCTGTAATGTGGTTGTACGTTGCCTTTCTGCTGGTGAATATAATGTAACTGAAATGAAATGTAACTGTGCTGAAATGCAATTGTAGTGATTGAACCCCCTCCAAGCTGGTAAGGTATAAATGTAAAAAGTTTGTACCTGTAAAGGGAAAAGTGTGCATCTATGGTGATGTTGCATAAGTGTAATGCATTTTGGGTATTAGTTTAGCTAATTTACGGGGAAGGTTATCTCTTGGGAGTCAGGAACTTTGCTCACCAAAAGATGATACCATAAGTGATATGGTATCACAGGGGGGAATGTAGAATTTACCAATATCTCGCAAAGATTCCCGCTACCTTTCCCCTACAGAGGAGAAGAATCCCTTTCTGGGCTTTTAAAATGAGTTTAAAGGGGCAGACGAAGCCTGCGGGGGATAAAAGGGGATGCATTCATGGAGACACCCCCCCAGTGTTTGGACTCATAGGAAAGGGAATTCAAAATGGACCTAAATTACAGAAGCTTGAGATCCCCTAAACATCAATGGGAAGGAGCATATCAATTTTAAGATTCTACAACATTTTGGCTGCGAAAAAGAGTGACCAAATACAGGAGGTGGGGCCAACGTCTGAAGCAAATTCGTGTATTAAGGACCCCAGGCTATTCACCCACTAAGAGATAATCGAATTACCCAATCAAGCACAATGGAAATCATGGTCAGAAAAACTGGACAATCCTAAAACAATGCAAAACCAGTGATAGCACATTCTCACACCCTAATCTAGTTACTGCTGACAAAGGAGACATTTGAAAATCAATGGACAGAACAGTTTAAACAGAGCCCAAGAGATTTGATGGGAGATAACGGAGCCTTTTTTTTGGGATATATCTATCCCCCAGTTTTACAAGGAAAAAAGCAGAACACAGACTCGAAAGGAACACAGACAGACACAAGCAGCCTGCTTGCTCTACAGTGAAGAAATGGAATAGTGAAGGAAACTACCAGAACTCATCAGGAACCAACCAAGCACGAGGCCCACAAAACGGAAGGTTTTCAGCAACCAAATTGACAACCCGGGCCACCACAACCAGCGAAACGACCAACCGAAACCAACTCAGCAAAAACCAAAGAATCGACCTTTATTTCCACTCTACAATCTACTTCTGAATGACCCAATGGGTGAGAAATTACCAAAAGGGACTAGCTAAAACTATTCCTAACCAAAGAAAGTGGGTACTTACCCCATACATCCAAAACGCAACTTAGCGCATCAACGGACGTACCACAACCGAAGACTACGCAGTCCAAAGTCCTCTCCTCCGTCCGGGGTACGGCTCGCCTAGAAGGCCAAGTGCAGCGAAACCCAAAACCGTGATTCACCGGCAACTGTCTAAAGGGATTGGTGAGCAAAGTCCCTGAACCCTCAGAGCTATAACTTAGTTAGTTAGGGGAATTGGGAGGGGGGAGGCTGGGATAACTTGTGTAAATGTATCTGCATTCTCCTTTTTACCCCATTTAGAGTTTAAGCTGTATTCTTTTCCCCACAGGCTGTAATTTGACATTTTATTCAATGTGTTGTACCCCTCAGTGTGTATTGGTATGTGTATGTTATTAAGGTGTGCCTTTTACTTCCTTTTAAACACAATAAAGCCATACCTGCTTCCTACCTTGAAACCGATTGTCTATCCAAGTCTGTCACAGTCCCTTCATAATTCCAGTGTCTAGAACCAAGAGTGTGGGAGCGATTCGGAACCACTCATATAAGATCAGAAGGGAAAGCTGACCCCCCCCTGCAAACCACCCCTTACAACTGTTAACCCCAAAGCAGCAGCCATTCAATTTTTAGGAATGGCTGCCGCAAATGGGCATTAACAGGACTCTTTGAGACCCTGAATTTCGGCCCCTGTATCCCACTTGGTCAGCAGCATAACAGGGAGAATGAGCAGAGCTGACACAGAAGTGGATAAGCTACTCAAAGAGGAGGGCGAGAAGGGCTCTTACCAGGAGGGCATATGCACTCAGAGTCTTCACGGAGCAATTTTCCTACCTCAACCTCAGCGAGGAACAGTGTATGCAACATTTCCACTTCACGAAGGAGGAGCTCACTGAAATCTGCCACCAGTTGAAGGCAGAACTTCAGCCTCAGGGCAGGGCGAGGATGGCATTGCCAGTGGCTATGAAGGTGAGCCAAGCCATGAATTTTTATGCACCATATTTCTTCCAGGCTGGAGCAGACGATATTTGCAGCATTTCCTAGTCTGCCGTGCACTGTTGCCTCAGGGAGTTCACTGAGGCTCTTTATGCAATGAGAAGTGAATACATTTCATTCTCTCTTGCCAAAGAGAAGCAGACAGAGCATTTGAACCACCACAACAAATCAAAGGGTGGCTACTGGGCATCAAGGGCTATCTGCTGACCATCTGGCATGCAATGAAAGCCATGCTGCCATACAGAATCTAATAGAGTAGACCATTGGGATCCAAAAACATTGTTTCCTCTGCCTAGATCACTCTGGAGGAGCCCTGCAGTACTTGCCAGAACGTATCTCAAGATTTGGCATGGTCTGCTCCATGCTCCACAACCTCACTATCATGACGGCACAGCTCTTGCCACCATGTATACGGCAAAGAGCTTAGGAAGAGGAGGAGGATTGGCATTGATGCAATGTCTTTCTGCTCCCATTGCCTTCTCCAACTTTATGGAAACAAGACCTGTCTCCTCCTGACCACCTCCTGCACAATGGCCTCCAGCGCTGCATCAGAGAACCTTGGAACACACAATCTGCCATGTTGCGCCATTACTCAGTGTTGTTCCAACTCAGACTCTGTTCCCCAGGCAGTTGCATCACCTGCTACAACCAGAATGCACCTCCCCTTTAAGAGGTGCAGGCTGCATTTAAGTAGTGCAGGGCCCCTGCTGAGGCATACAATAATTCAGCAGCAGGTTCATGGTCTGCTCCATGCTCCACAACCTCACCATCATGAGGGCACAGCTCTCTGGGCTGCAATATACTATTATTTAAATTAGCAGGCACACAAAATGTGAATGTTGCCTGCAATATTTTGAACATAAGAACATAAGAACAAAAGAAATAGGAACAGGAGTAGGCCTTACGGCCCTTCGAGCCTGCTCCGCCATTTAATACGATCATGGCTGATCCGATCATGGACTCAGGTCCACTTCTCTGCCCGCTCCCCATAACCCCTTATTCCTTTATCATTTAAGAAACTGTCTATTTCTGTCTTAAATGTATTCAATGTCCCAGCTTCCACAGCTCTCAGACAGTGAATTCCACAGATTTACAACCCTCTGAGAGAAGAAATTTCTCCTCATCTCAGTTTTAAATGGGCAGCCCCTTATTCTAAGATCATGCCCTCTAGTTCTAGTCTCCGCTCAGTGGAAACATCCTCTCTGTATCCACCATGTCAAGACCCCTCATAATCTTATATGTTTAGATAAAATCACCTCTCATTCTTCTGAATTCCAATGAGTAGGGGCCAACCTACTCATCCTTTCCTCATAAGTCAACCCCCTCATCTCCAGAATCAAACTAGTGAACCTTCTCTGAATTGCCCTCAAAGCAAGTATATCCTTTCGTAAATATGGAAACCAAAACTGCATGCAGTATTCCAGGTGTGGCCTCACCTATACCCTGTATAGCTGTAACAAAACTTCCCTGCTTTTATACTCCATCCTCTTTGCAATAAAGGCCAAAATTCCATTAGCTTTCCTGATCACTTGCTGTAATTGCGTAGTATCTTTTTGTGTTTCATGCACAAGTATCCCCAGTTCCCGCTGTACTGCAGCACTTTGCAATTAATCTCCATTTAAATAATAACTTGCTCTTTGATTTTTTTTCTACCAAAGTGCATGACCTCACACTTTTCAACATTATACTCCATCTGCCAAATTTTTGTCCACTCATTTAGCCTATCTATGTCCTTTTGCAGATTTCGCGTGTCCTCCTCACACATTGCTTTTCCTTCTATCTTTGTATCATCAGCAAACTTGGCTACGTTACACTCAGTCCCTTCTTCCAAGTCGTTAATATGGGGTCCCAGCACTGATCCCTGTGGCACCCCACTAGTTACTGATTGCCAACCAGAGAATGAACCATTTATCCAACTCTCTGTTTTCTGTTAGTTAGCCAATCCTCTATCCATGCTGATATATTTCTTGGTGACTATCTTATATTGCTGGCCTCTAGTTATGCTCATCTCCGCAAGTGGAAACATTCTCTCTGTATCTACTATCAAACCTTTCATAATGTTTGAGACCTCTATTAGGTCATCCCTCAGCCTTAATTTTTCAAGAGAAAAGAGACCCTGCCTGTTCATCCTTTCCTGATATACCCTTGTATTTCTGGTATCATCCTTGTAAATCTTCTCTGCACCCATTACAGTATCTCTACATCCCGTTTATAATATGGCAACCAGAACTTTACGCAGCACTCCAAAGGCTGCATTTTTGGTTTGGGGGCAGTAATAGCAGTGGGGCAGTAAAGTTTGCCCATGGGAACAGTTTGTACCTCAGTCAGCAAAATTCATCAGCTGGGCCTTGAGTGTGGAGCAGAGCGCTAAGGGAGGTGTTACACACCTCTTTTAGGGCGCAACGCCAGCTGAGCAACTCAAAATCCCTTGCTAAAGATTTGGCCTCGGAGTGCCCAAAGAGAGGATTCTGTGGTAAAAAAGAATCACACCTAAAAACACAACAAACATTCCCAATACCTTAAACACCCCACAATAAGCTGCATCGCAAAAATAAAACTAAACAAAACAATCAAACTTACCTCATTCACAATTCCATCACTCACCATTGCCGGGGCAGCTCTGACCACCTGGTCTTCCAAGTGTTCCCACCATGGCGTGCTTCGGGGCGCTATAGAAACATAGAAACATAGAAAATAGGTGCAGGAGTAGGCCATACAGCCATTTGAGCTTGCACCACCATTCAATAAGATCATAGCTGATCATTCATCTCAGTACCCCTTTCCTGCTTTCTCTCCATACCCCTTGATCCCTTTAGCCGTTAGGGCCATATCTAACTCCTTCGTGAATATATCCAATGAACTGGCATCAACAACTCTCTGTAGTAGGGAATTCTACAGATTAATAACTCTCCGAGTGAAGAAGTTTCTCCTCATCTCAGTCCTAAATAGCTTACCCCTTATCCTTAGATTATGTCCCCTGGTTCTGGACTTCCCCAACATCGGGAACATTCTTCCTGCATCTAGTCCAGTCCCGTCAGAATTTTATATGTTTCTATGAGATCCCCTCTCATCCTTCTAAACTCCAGTGAATACAGGCCCAGTCGATCCAGTCTCTCCTCATAGGTCAGTCCCGCCATCCCGGGAATCAGTCTGGTGAACCTTCGCCGCACTCCCTCAATAGCAAGAATGTCCTTCCTCAGATTAGGAGACCCAAAACTGAACACAATATTCCAGGTGAAACCTCACTAAGGCCCTGTACAACTGCAGTAAGACCTCCCTGCTCCTATACTCAAATCCCCTAGCTATGAAGGCCAACATACCATTTGCCTTCTTCACTGCCTGCTGTACCTGCATGCCAACTTTCAATGACTAATGTATCATGACACCCAGGTCTTGTTGCACCTCCCCTTTTCCTAATTTGCCACCATTCAGATAATAATCTGCCTTCGTGTTTTTGCCACCAAAGTGGATAACGTCACATCTATCCACATTGTACTGCATCTGCCACGTGTTTGCCCACTCACCTACCCTGTCCAAGTCACCCTGCAGCCTTTTAGCATCCTCCTCACAGCTTACACCGCCACCCAGCTTAGTGTCATCTGCAAACTTGGAGATATTACACTCAATTTCCTCATCCAAATCATTAATGTATATTGTAAATAGCTGGGGTCCCAGCACTGAGCCCTGCGGCACCCCATTAGTCACTGCCTGCCATTCTGAAAAGGATCCGTTTATCCCGACTCTCTGCTTCCTATCTGCCAACCAGTTCTCTATCCACGTCAGTACACTACCCCCAATACCATGTGCTTTAATTTTGCACACCAATCTCTTGTGTGGGACCTTGTCAAAAGCCTTTTGAAAGTCCAAATACACCACATCCACTGGTTTCCAGTTGTCTCCTCTACCAGTTACATCTTCAAAAAATTCTAGCAGATTTGTAAAGCAGAATTTCCCTTTCATAAATCCATGCTGACTTGGACCGATCCCGTCACTGCTTTCCAAATGTGCTGCTATTTCATCTTTAATAATTGATTCCAACATTTTCCCCATTACCGATGTCAAGCTAACCAGTCTATAATTACCTGTTTTCTCTCTCCCTCCTTCCTTAAAAAGTGGTGTTACATTAGGTACTCTCCAGTCCATAGGAACTGATCCAGAGTCGATAGACTGTTGGAAAATGATCACCAATGCATCCACTATTTCTAGGGCCACTTCCTTAAGTACTCTGGGATGCAGACCATCAGGCCCCGGGGATTTATCGGCCTTCAATCCCATCAATTTCCCGAACACAATTTCCCGCCTAATAAAGATTTCCTTCAGTTCCTCCTTCTCACTAGACCCTCGGTCCTCTCGTATTTTTGGAAGGTTATTTGTGTCTTCCTTTGTGAAGACAGAACCAAAGTATTTGTTTAACTGGTCCGCCATTCCTTTGTTCCCCATTATAAATTCACCTGAATGTGACTATAGAGTGAATGCAAAACAAATTTCACCGCGCAGTCGAATTCAGCGACATTGCACGCCAGCTCGACGCTCCCAGGCGATGCTGCTCTGTGCTCCCGCAAAATGGGCAACTAATTTCTCAGCGGGGTGCTGGGAGCTGGCTGGCCGCCCGGAAACCATTCCCGCCTCCATCACCTCCAATACCATGTGTACATAGCGAAAATCCAGCCCCAAGTGTGGTCTAACCAAGGCTCGATACAGATTTAGCATAACTTCCCTACTTTTCAATTCTATACCTCTAGAAATAAACCGTGGTGCTTGGTTTGCCTTGTTTATGGCCTTGCTAACCTGTGTTGCAACTTTTAGTGATTTGTGTATTTTTTCTCCGAGATCCCTTTGTTCCTCTACCCCACCTAGACTCGCACCCTCCAAGTAATAAGTGACCTTCCTACTCTTCCTACCAAAATGTAATACCTAACATTTATCTGTGTTGAACTTCATTTGCTACGACTGAGTTAAAAGAGTAGTTTGGTCCTGAGACTCTCCTTTATCTTTCTATATTACTGCTGCGTCTCAGATGCATCTAGACAATGAAACCTGAGATGACATTGAAGACCGTTGCTAAGGACCTTGGAAATGTGCCAAATACATGTCAAAAAAGATTCTAGGTTGATTAGGAACTGTATGTCCAACAGAAGTGGGCTGTCGTGATTCAACATTGGTAAGTTATTGCAGGTGAGTTGAACCAAGTCACCCTGCGTAAATAAAAAAATCTTCTGATTGGCTATCGGCTTACACAGTCTGACAGCTATCCATGGCTGCAGTCATCCATAATATTGGTAGGACTTCAAAATTAATGAAATTAAAATATATTAAATCGCATTAAAATGACAAACATGTATATTTTTAAAACAAAAATAAAATCTTGCACAATGCATGCAAAATACTAATTGAAAAGGTTATAGACATCAGTTGCCTGCAATTTAAACAGATTCTGATTAAAGTCTACTTTTATATGCTCTAAATCCACAACAGCTTAATTATTTATCTCCAACTGAATCACTTAATAAGAACAGGTCACTTATGCAGCATCACACTTCATTACTTCCACTTGAATTAGCATTAGGATTCAAAGCAGTTATCCAGTCAAATGCATGAATATGAAGAGTCCTTACATTACGTACATTACCTACATAACGTACAGACTGCGATATGTGTGCGCACAAGGCCTGTGCAGCAGAGCATGTCTCCAGTCGTCTTGGTTAATCCTTGCCACTGGACTAAGACCTGGCTCTGTCAAGCCCATGTGGTGGCTGGTGTGCAACTGCCACCCCACGTTAAAAAAATCTACGCACGGGCATCTTCCACCCTACACTATGTAGTTCAGAACCTAGAATATTAGGTCCTTCATTGAAATACCTGTGAACTCATCCTTTTTTGGCGTGGAAGCAAGTCATCCTCGTTTCGAGTGACTGCCTATGATGATGAACAACAGTGGTTTCACTTCAAAAAATAACGAATTGGGCATTATGCACTTTGGGACACAATGAGCAATGTGATAAGGGTTTCTATAAAGGCATCGGCTTGAATTTCCATAAAGGCTTTCCAGATCATCTGCCCTAATTTCAGTGGAAGATCCACAGAAACCCTGGGAAAAAGCATAAACAGGCGATTTGGGAATCTTCCCGTGGAAATTAAAGCCCATGTTATTCCTCTTTTTATTTGTCAATTGAGAGTATTTGAATTCATAAGCTGCAGCAAGTACTCAGACAACCTTTTTAATGATTTTTCCATGTGTCTCACCTAAAAATGCATGAAGCCTAAAATAGAGACTTGGTACTTTCTGCCAGCTCAATTACTTATAGCTTTTTTAGGAGCTTTATAGTTTTTATTTTAATTTTAATGTTTATAAAACAAACATGAGAGTTAAGAAGGTAAGAATTAAATTCAAGGGCATGTTAGTTTCGGGATTATCGAGAAAAGGCTACAAAGATCCAATTAACTATAATTTTTGCAGCAGATAACAATATTCTAATCCCAAAAGGGGAAGGAAGTTCTTGCCTGTGATAGATGATGGTCATAGTCCAGGTATTATTCTAAAAAAATTCTTTACGATTTGAAGAATTTTATTAAAGACAAAACTGGCTCAGTGACGGCAACTGTTCTCGTATTAAGATCTTGACTGGCATTTAAGATTGACTAGCAAGAAGAATTGAATATAATCAACCAAAACGTTGCAGTCTATAAACGGCCTGATTTCTGCATTCATGGCACTAAGTTGACAATATATTAACTGTATGTATGTCACACACTCCTTATTTGGGTATTACCATTCCGTGACCATGCCTGCAGCCATATATCTTTACCATTAGATGGATATTCATAAACGCCAATAGCTGCCGATCCCCATACCTATATCTACAACATCACTAATGTACTGAACGATATCCTGACTCCATGGGAAAAGCCATGGCAGATCCATTATTATGTGATGTATCATAGAATCATAGAAATTTACATCACAGAAGGAGGCCATTTGGCCCATCGTGCCTGTGCTGGCTCTTTGATTGAGTGCTTAGTTCCACATCCCTGCTTTTTGTCTGTATCCCTGTAAGTTCCCCTTCCTCCAGTGCCTATCCACCACCCTTATAAAATTATTTATGGAATCAGCTTCAAACAGCTTTTCAGGTAGAGCATTTCAAATCCCGACAACTTTCAAAGCAAAAAAAGTCTCCTTTTCTCACCTTTTCTTTTTTCAATGATTTTGAATCTATGACCTCTCGTTATTGACCTATCTGCCAGAGGGATATTTTTTCTCGATTTACTCTATCAAAATCTCTCATCATCTTGGAAACCTCTATTAAATCCCCTCTTAACTTCTCTGTTCCAAGGAGAACAATCCTAACCTTTCCGGCCCCTCCTCATAACTGAAATCCCTCATCCCTGATAACATCCAGGTAAACCTCCACTGCACCCACTCCAATACATTTACATCCCTTCTGAAGTGCAGTGCCCATTCTGTCCACATTACTCCAGCTGAGGTCCAATCAGTAATTATAAAGTTCAAGTGTGATCTCTTTGCATGATCTCCACTATTTACAAACCTAAGTAGCCTGTATGCTTTTTTAACCACCTTATCAACTTGCCATATCACCTTTAAGGATACCAAAGTCCCTCTGCTCATCCACACTTTTATCCCTCTCCCCCTTCCCGAACAGTGGTACAATATCAGCAACTGTCCAGTCCTCCGGCACTACTATCTAATGAAGTTTGAAAGATTGTGGCCAATGCCTCCATTATTTCTACCTTTGCTTCCTTCAGCAACTTAGGATGCATTCCATCCAAACCAGGTGCCTTACCTATTTTCTGTAATGTTAATCTTTTTAGAAAGTTTCCCTAGCAAACCGCTTAAACTTTTATGTTTATAAAATGCTTTAGGATTCAATTTAACATTGCTTCCTAATCTTTTCTCATTGTCTCACATTTTAACGTTTTCAATTCCCTCCTGTACTTTCCATAATCCTCCTGGTTATTAATTAAAACTTCTCCTGATGTTTGTCATAAGCCTTCTTTTCTGCTTTATTTTAACTTTTATTTCCTTTGTCATCCAGAACGCATTAGCTTTGGATGCACTACTTTTTCCCTTCAAATTAATATGCCTAGTTTGTACCTAAACTATCACTTCATTGAAAGCCCTCCATTGCTCCATTACTGCTTTATCCTGCAATTGCATTTTCCAGTCTACCTGCGTACGTCCCTTCTTAAATTCACTGAAATTAGCTATTCCCCAGTTGAGCATTTTTAACTTTGATATTTCCTGATCTCTTTCCATAATTACTTTAAACTGAATGATGTTGTGGTCACTGTTAGCTCGATGATCTCCTACTGTAACACACTCCAGTTTCCCTACTTCATTTCCCAGAACCAGATCCAATATTGCTTCCTTCCTTGTTGGACTGTAAATATATTGATTGAGAAAGTTCTCCTGGGCACATATTCTCCTTCCCTATCCTCAGCACTATGAGCCTAAAATTACAGTACTTCCAACAATGTACACACAGCGTATGCTGTCGGAAGCCTTCAGAATGGCCCCACAGGTTTCAGGTTTCTACATGCAATGTCCAGTTTCGATTGGACAGATCTACCGCATCCACTACAAAATCGCTTTCGCTAGTGCAGAGTTGAGCTATTAGCCCAACTACTGCCCCACGAATGCCCACGAAACCATTACACCTTGTAAAAGCAGATGTAAGGCCTTCTTTTACCAGCATAAGGATTAAAATAAATGTTCAAATTTTTTTTTAATGATTTAAACTTACACATGCATTTACAATTAGTTTAGGCGGATTTTGGTCCATTTTAAAATGTTTAAATTTATTTTTCAAAAAATTTAATTTTTATTTAAAATGCTTAATTAAAGGGTCTTTTAATTAATTTTGAACATGTGATCATTTATTTTTATTTAAGTGGTGTGAATTCTTATTTATTTCAGGATTTCTATTATACTTATGGGAATTTCGGACGTAAATGGGATCCCCACAAGCATCATTGGAATCCTCCAGTGTAATAGAGCTCTAAGTGGACTACTGATTTAATAACAACTACTGATGAAATAACAATTAACGGTCATGTGGCAAGTCATGTGACACAGTTCTGTTAGGATCCATATAAGTGTGTCTGCAGATTGGGGATGAGGATAGGATCTTTGGATTCCTAACTGATATTTTTGTTGGTGGATAATCCTTGAGAGGTTCTTTGTTTTGCAGAACAACTAAAAATCGAAAGCACACTTGGCTGAACTGTCGGTGTTGCCAGAGTCCAGATACCCACACCTATGGGAATAATAGGGTGATTGGGTGAGGTCAGTCATGACTGAGAAAGTGGCGAGAAATCTTTTTCACCACAAATAGTATTGTCAAAGTCCCTGCTGATGTAAGCCATAACCGGATGGTTTTAGAAAGGAACTGGGCTATTTTCTTGACAGAAGCAGGCCCTGATGTGTATGAAACCCTGAAAAATATGATTGATCCCCCCCCAAGCCAAAGGACACGCCACTGACAGAGATTCTAACCAAGTTAGAAAAGCACTACAGTCCTGAGCCCCTGGAAATTGCTGAAAATTATCATTTTGGAACACAAAATCAATTAAATGATGAGGCTATCAGTGAGTATATTGTAGTTTTAAAAAAGCTATCCATTCACTGTCATTTTGTAACCTTTCAGGACTGAGCATTGCATAACCGTTTTGTTTGTGGGTTGAAAAATGAAGGAATCAGAAGAAAATTGTTGACAATCCCGAACTTGACTTTTGATTTCGTTCGTCAGACAGCTATTTCAATGGATATGGCCAAACAATACTGACAAGAATTTCGTGCCATTTCCAATCGTCAGACAACAGAGCTGAATCGGCTGTAGGCTAAAAGTACAAGGCAGTTGGGCCCCAAAGGCTCAACAACTAACCAAGGTAACAGTGCATTGAAGTCATGCTATCAGTGCCTGGGACAATACATTGCTCAAAGCTGTCGATAAATGAAGGCAGAGTATTTCTGCTGCAAGAAAACTGGACATCTTGTAAAAGCATGATGACTGAATAGTAAATCAACTTTCAATACTATAAATAGAAATCGCCAGACACTATATAGCATTGAAGAGAAGCAACAAGGCAAGGAGGTTCTAGAGATACACATCGTCAGGAGCACAAAGGTATCTGACAGAGATTCGCGAAATATCGGCATCCAATTAGACGTTGCAGGAACCAGGATTCCCATGGAAATCAACACTGGTGCATCCGTGAGCGTAGTACTGGTATTGCTATGTCTCGCGAAGTTGCATGATTTTTGACTGGAGAAATTGAAAATAGACCAGCGAGGATACTCAAGAGAGCAATTCCCTGTTGTAGGAAGTACAACCATACCGGTGAAATATAAGAGTCAGAGCTTGCATCTCATAGTAGAGTCAGGAGACAAGCCTGCCTTGCTCGGTAGAAATTGGTTGGGGTCACTGAAGCTGGATTGGAATTATTTTTTTGTGTGGGAACTAAATTTGCATTGAAAGATGATGTCATCAAGCATTATCCAAAAGTGTTCTGTGAAACAGGCAGTCTGATCCAAGACTTCAAGGTGAGTGTCAGAGTGCAGAAGGATGCAAGACTAGTTTGCTGCAAGCAATGTCCCGTACCATACGCACTCAAATTGAGTAACAATGCAAAAGCCTAGAAACTGAGAACATTATTTCTAAGGTAGAGCTAAGTAATTGGGCTATACCCATTGTTGTTGTACGTAAGTGAGATAGTAAGGAAACGTTGTGTGGTGATTATAAAGTAACCATAAACCAGGTTCTAGAGTGTAATCTAACCGATACTTTGATTTTGTCATTATATACATATGACATTGAGTACAGACGATCAGCTGATAGAAACATAGAAACATGGAAAATAGGTGCAGGAGTAGGCCATTTGGCCTTTCGAGCCTGCACCACCATTCAATAAGATCATGGCTGATCATTCCCTCAGTACCCATTTCCTGCTTTGTCTCCATACCCCTTGATCCCTTTAGCCGTAAGGGCCATATCAAACTCTCTCTTGAATATATCTAATGAACTGGCATCAACAACTCTCTGCAGTAGGGAATTCCACAGGTTAACAACTCTCTGAACGAAGAAGTTTCCCCTCATCCCAGTCCTAAATGGCCTACCCCTTATCCTAATACTATGTCCCCTGGTTCTGGACTTCCCCAACATTGGGAACATTCTTCCTACATCTAACCTTTCCAGTCCCGTCAGAATCTTATATATTTCTATGAGATCCCCTCTCTTCCTTCTAAACTCCAGTGAATAAAGGCCCAGTTGAGCCAGTCTCTCCTCATATGTCAGTCCCGCTATCCCTGGAATCAGCCTGGTAAACCTTCGCTGCACTTCCTCAATAGCAAGAACGTCTTTCCTCAGATTGGGAGAGCAAAACTGAACACAATATTCCAGGTGAGGCCTCACCAAGGCCCTGTACAACTGCAGTAAAATCTCCCTGCTCTTATACTCAAATCCCCTAACTATGAAGGCCAACAGACCATTTGCCTTCTTCATCGCCTGCTGTACCTGCATGCCAACTTTCAATGACTGATGAAACATGACACTCAGGTCTCATTGCACCTCCCCTTTTCCTAATCTGCCACCAGATAATATTCTGCCTTCGTGTTTTTGCCCCCAAAATGGATAACCTCACATTTATCCACATTGTATTGCATCTGCCATGCATTTGCCCACTCACCTAACCTGTCCAAGTCACCCTGCAGCCTTTTAGCATCCTCCTCACAGCTTACACCGCCACCCAGCTTAGTGTCATCTGCAAACTTGGAGATATTACACTAAATTTCCTCATCCAAATCATTGATGTATATTGTAAATAGCTGGGGTGCCAGCACTGAGCCCTGCGGCACCCCACTAGTCACTGCCTGCCATTCTGAAAAGGACCCATTTATCCCGACTCTCTGCTTCCTATCTGCCAACCAGTTCTCTATCCACGTCAGTACACTACCCCCAATACCATGTGCTTTAATTTTGCACACCAATCTCTTGTGCGGGACCTTGTCAAAAGCCTTTTGAAAGTCCAAATACACCACATCCACTGGTTCCCAGTTGTCCATTCTACCAGAATCCTCAAAAAATTCTAGAAGGTTTGTCAAGCAGAATTTCCCTTTCATAAATCCATGCTGACTTGGACCGATCCCGTCACTGCTTTCAAAATGTGCTGCTATTTCATCTTTAATAATTGATTCCAACATTTTCCCCACTACCGATGTCAGGCTAACCAGTCTATAATTATCTGTTTTCTCTCTCCCTCCTTTCTTAAAAAGTGGGGTTACATTAGGTACCCTCCAGTCCATAGGAACTGATCCAGAGTTGATAGACTGTTGGAAAATGATCACCAATGCATCCACTATTTCTAGAGCCACTTCCTTAAGTACTCTGGGATGCAGACTATCAGGCCCTGGGGATTTATCGGCCTTCAATCTCATCAATTTCCCGAACACAATTTGCTGCCTAATAAGAATTTCCTTCAGTTCCTCCTTCTCACTAGACCCTCGGTCCCCTAATACTTTCGGAATGTTATTTGTGTTTTCCTTCGTGAAGACAGAACCAAAATATTTGTTCAATTGGTCTGCCATTTCTTTGTTCCCCATTATAAATTCACTTGAATCCGACCGCAAGGGACCTACGTTTGTCTTCACTAATCTTTTTCTCTTCACATATTTATAGAAGCTTTTGCAGTCAGTTTTTATGTTCCCTGCAAGCTTCCTCTCGTACTCTATTTTCCCCTCTTAATTAAACCCTTGGTTCTCCTCTGTTGAATTCTAAATTTCTCCCAGTTCTCAGGTTTGTTGCTTTTTCTAACCAATTTATATGCATTTTCCTTGGTTTTAACACTATCCTTAATTTCCCTTGTTAGCCACGGTTGAGCCACCTTCTGGGTTTTATTTTTACTCCAGACAGGGATGTACAATTGTTGAAGTTCATCCATGTGATCTTTAAATGTTTACCATTGCTTATCCACTGTCAACCCTTTAAATGTCCTTTGCCAGTCTATTCCAGAAAATTCACGCCTCATGCCGTCGAAGTTACCTTTCCTTAAGTTCAGGATCCTCGTTTCTGAATTAACTTTGTCACTCTCCATCTTAATAAGGAATTCTACAATATTATGGTCACTCTTCCCCAAGGGGCTTCACACAACAAGATTTCTAATTAGTCCCTTCTCATTACACTTCACCCAGTCTAGGATGGCCAGCTCTCTAGTTGGTTTCTCGAAATAATGGTCTAGAAAACCATCCCTAATACACTCCAGGAAATCCTCCTCCACCGCATTGCTACCAGTTAGGTTAGCCCAATCAATATGTAGATTAAAGTCGCCCATGATTACTGCTGTACCTTTATTGCACACATCCCTTATTTCTTGTATGATGTTGTCCCCAACCTCACTACTACTATTTGGTGGCTTGTACACAACTCCCACTCGCATTTTCTGCCCTTTGGTATTCCGTAGCTCCACCCATACCGATTCCACATCATCCAAGCTAATGTCTTTCCTTAAAATTGCATTAATTTCCTCTTTAACCAGCAACACCACCCCACCTCCGTTTCCTTTCTGTCTGTCCTTCCTAAATGCTGAATACCCTTATATGTTGAGTTCCCAACCTTGGTCACCCTGGAGCCATGTCTCCGTGATGCCAATCACATCGTATCCGTTAACTGCTATCTGCGCAATTAATTCATCCACCTTATTCCAAATACTCCTCGCATTGAGGCACAGAGCCTTCAGGCTTGCCTTTTAAACGCACTTTGACCCTTTAGAATTTTGCTGTAAATTGGCCCTTTTTGTTTTTTGCCTTGGGTTTTTCTGCCCTCCACTTTTATTATTCTCTTTTCTAGCTTTTGCTTCTGTATCCATTTTATTTCCCTCTGTCTCCCTGCATACGTTCCCATCCCCCTGCCATATTAATTTAACTCCTCTAAAACAGCACGAGCAAACACTCCTCCAAGGGCATTGGTTCTGGTCCTGCACAGGTGCAGACCGTCTGGTTTCTACTGGTGCCAACCTCCCCCAGAACCGGTTCCAATACCCCAGGAATTTGAATCCCTCCCTTCTGCAGCACTGCTCAAGTCACGTATTCATCTGTGCTATCCTATGATTCCTACTCTGACTAGCACGTGGCACTGGTAGAAATCCTGAGATTACTACCTTTGAGGTCCTGCTTTTAAATTTAACTCCTAGCTCCCTAATGCACTCCTATCCCTAATATACTCCAGGAAATCCTCCTCCACTGCATTGCGACCAGTTTGGTTAGCCCAATCGATATGTAGATATTAGTCGCCATGATAACTGCTGTACCTTTATTGCATGCATCCCTAATTTCTTGTTTGATGCTGTCCCCAACCTCACTACTATTGCCTGGTGGTCTGTACACAACTCCCACTAGCGTTTTCTGCCCTTTGGTATTCCGAAGCTCCACCAATACAGATTCTGTTGTGCATCTGTAAAGCATGCACTCCAATGTTCCGCCACCAGGGAGCACATTCCCTGAAGTCCCAAGGGATTCCAGCATCCCTTGGTAGCACTGTATATAAGCCGGCCCCTAAGGCCTGTTCCTTATTAAAGACTGAGGTCACTGTTACTTTAACCTCACCGTGTGCAGTTCCATCTGTGTTAGGAACACAATAACTGGTGACGAGTATACGAATCCAACGCAAAGGTGCAGCAACTTGTGGCCATCCTGGAGAAGTTCTCGGAGGGTGAGGACTGGAAAGCCTATGTCGAATGGCTAGACCAGTACTTTGTAGCCAACGAGCTGGACGGAGAAGGAAGCGCTGAAAAAAGGAGAGCGGTCCTCCTCACGGTCTGCAGGGCACCGACCTACAGCCTCATGAAGAATCTTCAGGCTCCGGTGAAACCCACAGATAAGTCGTATGAGGAGCTGTGTACACTGGTTCGGGAAAATCTTAACCCGAGGGAGAGCGTGCTGATGGCGAGGTATCGGTTCTACACGGGCCAGCGATCTGAAGGTCGAGCTAAGGCGACTTGCATAACAATGTGAGTTTGATGGCTACCTGGAGCAGATGCTCAAAGGAGACTTTTTTGTACTGGCCATTGGTCACAAGACCATCCAAGAAAACATTTGACTGTAGAGATACCGACCCTCAGTAAGGCCATTGCGATAGCACAGGCGTTTATGTCCACTAGTGATACCACCAAACAAATCTGTCAGCACACAAGTGCTAGCAATGTTCATAAATTAACTGGAACTGTGTTTGCGAGCAGAAATGTACAGGGCAGAAACCACGTGTCTGCAACAGCCAGCAGGCCTCAGGTGACCCAGGTGACTCAGAGTCGGCAACAAAGGATGAATGTAAGGCAATTCACACCTTATTGGCATTGTGGAGGCTTTCATTCAGCCTTTTCATGCCGCTTCAAAGGGTATGTTTGCAAGAGCTGTGGAACAATGGGGCACCTTCAACGAGCTTGCAGACTAGCTGCAAGCTCTGCAAAACCTGCTAACCACCACATGGCAGAGGAAGATCGGTCCATGGTGGATCAAAGCAATTTCGAGCCTCAGAGAAAGGAGGCAGATGCTGAAGTACATGGGGTGCACACATTTTCGACAAAATGTCCACCTATAATGCTAAATGTAAAATTGAATGGCTTACCCGTAGCCATGGAACTACACACTGGCGCCAGCCAATCCATCATGAGTAAAAAGATGTTTGAGAGACTGTGGTGCAACAAGGGACACACCAAAGAGCTCATCACTGTCCTGGGCAGCGCCATGGTCAAGGTCAACCTACGAGGGCACAGTGCATGAACTGCCACTCTGGATTGGCCGGGCGATGGCCCCACACTGCTTGAAAGGAGCTGGCTGGGCAAAATCCGCTGGAACTGGGATGACATCCGAGCGCTATCACATGTCAACGAGGCCTCATGTACCCAGGTTCTTAACAAATTTCCTTCCCTTTTTGAGCCAGGCATTGGAAACTTTTCCGGGGCAAAGGTGCGGATCCACTTGATCCCAGAGGCACGACCCATTCACCACAAGGCGCGAGCAGTACCTCACATCATGAGGGAGAGAGTGAAAATTGAGCTGGACAGGCTGCAACGCGAGTGCATCATCTCCCCAGTGGAATTCAGCAAGTGGGCCAGCCCGATTGTTCCAGTACTAAAAAGTGATAGCACGGTCAGGATTTGCGGCGATTAATCGTTTCTCCCTGCAGGACCAATACACGCCACCTAAGGCAGATGACCTATTTGCGACACTGGCAGAAGGCAAGACGTTCACCAAGCTCGACCTGACTTCGGCCTACATGACGCAGGAGCTGGAGGAGTCTTCGAAGGGCTTCATCTGCATCAACACGCACAAGGAACTGTTCATCTACAACAGATGCCCGTTTGGAATTCGGTCGGCTGCAGCGATCTTCCAGAGAAACATGGAGAGCCTACTCAAGTCAGTACCATGCACGGTGGTTTTTCAGGACGACATAATGGTCACGGGTCGGGAAACCGTCAAGCACCTACAAAACCTGGAGGAGGTCCTCCAGTCACTGGATCGCATAGGGCTGCAGCTGAAGAGGTCAAAATGCATCTTCATGGCAACAGAAGTGGAGTTTTTGGGGAGAAAGATCATGGCGGACGGCATTTGGCCCACAGATGCCAAGACAGAGGCTATCAGGAATGCGCCCAGGCCACAGAACGTCACGGAGCTGCGGTCGTTCCTGGGACTCCTCAACTATTTTGGTAACTTCCTACCGGGGTTAAGCACCCTCTTAGAGCCCCTACATGTGTTATTGCTTAAAGGTGAG